>NW_019173731.1:0-201242 GCF_001646965.1 Fonsecaea nubica
CTAATGGCACTTCTTAGTTTAAGAGAGAGTTTATAATCTTAGCCGCGCTATTTAAGTCGTACGAAAGAGCCTTTCTAAGAGGTCCGGGACTAGGAGGTCCGTACTATACTTCCCTTATAGCTCGCGATAGGAGTTACTAACGTTACTAAGGCGGCTCGGCTAAATCTCCTATTTCGGTATCTTCGGAATTAGGGTTACGTACTTAGTTTTCCTATATATTATATAGGCGAATCCCTAGCCTCTAATTAGTCGAACTTTCCGGCTCCGGTAAATCATTCTCGGCGCTATTATATACTACTTCTCCTATCGGTTATATCCTATACGTTATATACCGTCGTTAGCTCTCTTTAGGAGGCTAGTAGGCTCTAATATAAGGATGTTTTACCTATCTATACCCTCCTTACTAAGGTACTAAACGCTTTCCTAGTGCATCGATATAGGCCGCATCCTATAGTTAATCGATCTAAATGCCTCTTATACCGATAGCGGCGGAAACTCGAGAATCGTCTTCTAAGTCTTCTAGAGCGGCGTAATTTAGCCTTAAACTGGCTCCGCGTATTACATTCATTCTCGCCGACGGAGGTAGTACTTTAGTATCTCTCGTACTATACGGCTATCTAGACGTAACTCCGGTATTCGCGTCGATCTCCCTTATAATCTATTCTAGTCGTTTAAGTTTTATCTCCTTTAGAGGTATTATTAGTGCTAGAGAGGGACGCTCCGTTCCGCGAAACTTTCTAAGGGCGATTCTATAGTCTAGATTAAGATATAACGCTCTTATAGACTTCTAGTAGACCTACTAGGGATCTTCACGAAGTATATATCCGGCCTAGTTATATAGGAAGTAACTCGCTCCGCTAGCGCTTAAGTTCGAACTTCGTTAAGTAGAAGGTCTAGAGTAATATTAAGGTTTATCTCCGAACCTTACCGAACGTTCTTATATTAGAGGAGCTCGGGAAGGCTAGATAGCTTCGGGAGGTACCCCTTTCAGCGCTTTAATTAATCGGTTTATAAACTCCGGGGTAATTACCTCTCTCGTCTATATAGGTAGGGTAAGTACTCCCATTAGTTTAGTTAATTCGTCTATAGATCGTTTATTACTCGCGGTAGGGGTCGGAGGTCAATCTACTATCGAAAGTGCCTCTTTATCTATACGAGGGCGGTAATCAACGGATTCTCCTCGGGTTAATTCGATAGTACGCTCGTTAGTTCTCTTTAAAGGTTAAGTCTTACGTTTATACGCTAGTTCCTAGAACTCTACGTTATAGACTCCTTACGTAAACTTATCGGTTTCGTTATCTACGTCCTATAATTACTTTACCTATTCCTAACACTTTTAGAAGTTCGAGTTCTCGGGTTTCCGATCTAATAGATCCTACTTCTTTCGAATCTTATCCGTATAGTTCTTAGGTAAGCCCGAGAGTAAGAGACGGTAGTAAGTATGATTTATCTTAGCTCCGATCTTAATTAGGTATATAGTAGCTTTACGGAATTATCTAAGGTATAGATCTAGGTTTTAAGACTTCTTACGTCTATACCTTATAAGTACTTAAAGGTATTAAACGCTTATTATCCGCTATACTTCGTCCCGATCCTTATATTCCTCTAGGACCTTTTCCTTAAACTTCGTCTAGTCTATATCGTTATATTCGGTAAGCTCCTTATAGCGATCTTTCTCGATCTTTAATATAAAACGAATGGATCTTCGAACCTAATCTTCGCCAGATATTACGCTATTATATTCGCATAGTTCTTTAAATTCTTTAAAAAAGGAAGTTACGTTCCGACCGTTAAAGTATAGTAGATTATCCTATCTATCCGAACTCTACGGTATCTCTCTTATAGACATTACGGTGGTAGTCTATATCGCGGAAATCAGCGAACTTAATGTCGGTAAGTCTAGAACGCTTAAAGTCGACATCGGGGATAATCCTAGCTTTCCTTTACTATTTAATAGTCCAGAAGAAGACATCTTTCGTTCTTATCTCGTCTTTCGTGTTTTTTGTAAAATAAAGAAAATAAAGTAGTAGCTTTCTAATGCAATCTAAACGCTAATAGTAAGTAAATAGAATGTTGTTTTTAGTGTTTTTCTCAGGGGTTTTTCTATTCTCCTTTCTTTTCTTCCTCGCAATTTCCAGTAAGTCTTCTAGCTCCACTTCCCGATAGTAGTAGCTTTACACTCCTCCTCTTCTAGTAATCTAAGCTTAGTAGCTCAGCCTTACTATTCCGCAAGCAGTTGTTAGTGGTTTTAGTATTTAAATGCTCTTCAGCATCAGAGGTTGTCAGGGTTAAACGCCCTCCCCTCCCTCGAGGGTATATCTCTATTAGTTCTTCAGGCAAGTAGTTCAGTAGTCGTAACGTCGTTAGTATCTACCCTACATAGTAGTAGTAAACATATATAGCTAGCGTCCCTAATGGCACCCCGAGCAGCGGTTTCCTTAAATAGCTAGCGTAGCCCGCCCTATATAGTAGGATAAACATACTCAGCTAGTCACTTAATAGTACACTCTACGTAGCGGTCCTACATGTATAGCCAGCTTCTCCGTTTCAGTAGGTAGTCAGTCAGTCGGTTTCGGCAAGTAGATAAGTAATTCTTCAGTTCTATCGGTCCTATCGTCTTCGTTCAGTTATATAGTTATATAGTTATTTTCAATCGTTTTCGATCAATCTTCGGTTCGGTTTTCGTGCTGGGGTTGTCCTACCGCTCGTAGAGAGATACCCTTCTTCGAGGCGTTCGTCGCAGTTGAATCTTCATCTTGTTAGAGGCACTAATGAACTAGGGCGAGGCTCTTAGCCAGAGGTATCAACTCGTACGGCGGTGGGCATAGTAGTAGGGGTAACGACTATCGCTCAATAACAATAACAACAACATAGAAGGTCCTGATTAGATAGGTTCCATAACTAGATAGATAACTTGATTACTCTCTACCGTGTCTCACGGTGTGTCCTTCTCTACTTAAGGAAAAAGAAAGGAAAACTCAGACCTAATGCCCGTGTCCCCACTAACTAATGATCAAGAGTGCCTACCTGTACATTGTACAGGCTAATTCCACCAATCACGTTCCAGCTTGCCTTTCTCCCCCATTACAATATTGGCGGTGTAACTTATAGATTTTACCTAATTCTAATCTGGATGTATAGAGTTGAGCTTTGACTGTCGCGCAGTGTTTAGTACAAGCAGCGAGCCTTCACTTACCGGAAAGTGGACCTTGAAGTACATTATCTGCAGAAACGAAAAACCACGCATATTAATTTCGACCAGTGGGAGGAAACAGGAAATGAGTGTAGAACTTGCGGAATCACGTAGGCGCAGAGGCACATCACATCCATGCATGTAAGCTGTTGCAAGGTGAAAGACCCGGATTGCTCGAGAACGAAAAAACCACGGACGAAAATGGCGGTTCGGAAACTTATCCAGAATTCTCGAGGATATAATGGAAGTAGACTCTACTCATTCATCCTCATTCCACCGTTTGCACAAACGACACTCCCCGTACACCACGCCGCGTCCGCCGTGCACAACATCCCCACCACGCCGGCGACCTCACTCGCATACGCCGGCCTCCTCCCTCCCATCTTCTCCCTAACCAACTTCAAAAAGACCGCATTGTCAGCATCTTTATCACCACAAGAATCCTCAACCTTGCTTAAGGGCGTATGATCCTGCCACCCCTGAAGGTCCCTCCAAAATCCTTCCCCGGCACCCTCATACATGACTCCTTTTACTGGACCTGGGTTCACTGCGTTCACCGTACATCGGTCGGCCAACTCCCTCGCCCAAGTTCTTGTCATCGCCTCTAATGCGGCTTTCGTTCCGCCGTATACCGTCTGGTTCGGAAATCCTAGGCTTGAGCCTACGGACGATACGTTGACGATTCGGCCGGACCGATCTTTCGGTAAGTAGGGTAGAAGGGTTTGAAGTAGAATCAGTGGGGCAAGAACATTGATGGTGTAGTGGCGGGTGAATTCGTCTAAGGTCACATCGGGGAGGGCTTGGTTAAACGCAACTCCGGCGTTGTTAACAATGATGTCAATTTGTAGAGTTGCGGTAGTGGTAGTATCCTCTGGAGAAAAGGCGGTGGTTGAGGAGGAAGGCGAAGAGGAGAAATATTGTTTTGCGGCGACAAGGATCTTCTCCGAGGCAGACTTAGGGTCGCTGAGGTTCGCTTGGACGGGGTAGCACTTGATGATGTGAGTGGCGGAGAAGGTGGCACAGAGCTGCATGGTTGGCGCGGTTGAGCTGTCTGAAGTATAAACAAGAAGAAGGTTGCAGCCTTTGCTGGCGAGGTTGTTGGCTATAGCCTCTCCAATTCCTGTTCGGGACGGTATTGTGAGTGGGAGGACGCGAATCTCGCAAATCGAGAACAAGATATCTTACCTCTCGAGCCGCCAGTCACAACGCCGAACTTTCCCTCAAGCAGTCTAGCCATTACGGAGAACTGTGCTTGTGGTAGACCGTAACGTATATTGACTCATACAAGAAGGAAACAAGTCCCAGAGTAGGTATGAAGAAGAGAAAATGTGAAGATGGAGAACGAAAGATGTTATAAAGGGCAATATCGGAGGCCATAGCTTCGTCGAATATCAACTTGTCAACTAAATGATCTACCACCAACCAACCAATGAACTTGCTGACTGATCGCCAGGATCTTCGACCAGAAAAGGAAATTCACGTTTTGTCCCTCGCGCCAGTTGGCCTTCAAACGTGTTCTCAGACGCTTAATGGCATGTCTTTTCAACCGACCATCCCGTCAAATTCAATTGGATGGACTGCTCTGGTAGCTTGCATAGGTCGCAAGGTGGTGTTGATTACCGTGGCTATACATTTTGTTATTGATCAGAGTTAACAGTCATATTAATTAACGAGTACTAAATCAGTCCCCTCGGTCCCTCGTGTGGTCATGAAAGAGAACTAAGAAGTTCTTGGATACCTGGGGTGACTCCTCCTGTGTTGGCGTGTGGAGTCGGCGGCCCGCCGCAGCCGCCACTTTTATTGAACGGAGTTCCCTAAAGGGAAACCCGGAACTGAGCATTTCAGGTGCACCACCTTCATAAGGATGGCACGCCAGCCCGGCTTCTCTTTAATAGGCAGTACCGCGGCACGTACAAGCTTCAGGCTGGGGGGGCGTACATAACACTTCTCAATTTCCAACCCAATCGACAACGACTCTTGCTAGAACTATACGGGGACTTGAACTGAGCCAGTCAATCCCGGCTGTCTAGGAATCCCGAGCTCTCCTGCTTGGGCATGCCGGTGCATGAGTCAGGGCTAAACTATCAATGACTTTCTGCATCACATAAGTCGCACTCGTCCGAGGATTTCGGATAGATCATAAGTAACTATAGTGTATGTCTTGTTTGTTTGTCAGGCCGTCTCTACCTCCACGAGGTCCAATGATGGAAGAGCTTGTGGCGAAAAGGGGAAAGTAGAGGGAGAGTAGGGGAAAATGTAAGGACCGGGAGAGGGAGAGGGAAAGGAAGAGAGGACGGTGAAAGGAAAAGAGAAAGAGAAGCATTATCCTATAGAACCGAAGGATTCAGTTAACCCCGTCTAACGACGTAGTAGGGTATCCCTTAGGGATCCCATCTTTTATCAGGGCCGAAACGGGCCCTCATTAATGTAATCGGGTAAAGTTACCACGAGGCTGGATGTGCGCAGCGTTAGCGCCTGTAGGACTAGAGCCCGAACAGGAGCCTCCCTAGTAGGCGAAGGAGTATAGCAGGAGCGGGCTAGAGCCGTGAGGGAGCAGAAGGGAGTGGAGGAGGAGAACGAAAGAGAGGAAGGGAGTGGAGGAGGAGAACGAAAGAGAGGAAGGGAGTGGAGGAGGAGAACGAAAGAGAGGAAGGGAGTGGAGGAGGAGAACGAAAGAGAGGAAGGGAGTGGAAGAGGAGAACGAAAGAGAGGAAGGGAGTGGAAGAGAGCAGACGAGGGAGCGATTCGACTAAATAGTCGTTGGCGGGAGAGTAAAGCGGCGGGAGATGAGTCAGCAAAATGATCCTGGGCGTCGACTGTTCGGGGAATATATATATCAATATATCTTCGTCTTTGAGGTGAACAAGTAACATCTCCGGACCCCGGAATTCTGCTAAATCATAAGTACCACGAGGCAATCAAAACATTCCCGACACCGCCGAAAACACCACGTGTAAAGTAGGACTTCGGTATATCCTCCCACCTTCCCCACTCGGGATTCAGATCAATAGCCGAACACAAAAAACCCAAGCGGAAAACCGCCGGTCGTGCGAATCAGGTTTCCCCCCAGTAGAGACCCTTGTGGGGCTCTTTGGCTTTCTCCATTGGAGTTATTTGTACGAAGGGGTTACTCGGTGTTAATTACACGGTTCAGCAGTGGCTGGTGTTTCGCCTCCGTTGTCGGCGTTGACTGTGTCCTTCCATCTTGCCACACATACATACATCGGTTTAAGCGTGCACGGGCTGTAGCCGTGATTGACCCTGGGGGGAGTTTCTCTTGTCCAGGCAGTGTATAATACCACAGAGAAACAAAGTCCAAGAAAAGAGAGAGAGAGAGGATCGAAAGAACCACCCGAGTGTGCCTGGCTCAATGACACTCCTCGCAGGGCCCGCGGGCTCTCAAAGAGCGATGACTGTTGCGCGAAGCTCTATATCGGCGTCACCGTCATCGCTGTCGTTACGGTCCTTGTCGTCGACACCTCTGATATATCTTGCTCCGAGGACGCAGGTCAAGAAGCGGTACTTCAGCGCCAAGTCGTGCCGGAGGGAGCGACAAGAGGCCGTCTCGGCGCAACCACGACGACCAGCTCCTGTCGTTGATCGAGGGGCGTCCAAGGTCTTCAAGAGCGCAGACGCTGCCATTGCCGATGTCCCCGACGGCGTCACCGTTCTGAGTGCAGGTTTTGGACTGTGCGGTGTAGCAGGTGCGTGTGTTGTTGTTGTCGTCATCATCCTCGTCATCATCCTGGTCATCCTATCTGGTTGGGATATGGCGTCTCTGTTTTTTTACAATCAAAATCACTTCGAGGTCAGAGAAGGACAGTAAAAGCTAACCATTGACACGGGAACACAGAAACCCTGATCGACGCCATCCGCAAAAAAGGCATCCGCGACCTGACGGTGGTGTCCAACAATGCCGGCGCGGGCGAATACGGTCTGGCCAAGCTGACGTCGACGGGCCAGATCTCGCGGATGATCGTGTCGTTCATCGGCACCAACAAGCCGCTCGGCAAGCAGTACCACGACGGACAGGTGTCGATCGAGCTGTGTCCGCAGGGGACGATCGCGGAGCGGCTGCGCGCGGCGGGGGCGGGGATCCCGGCCTTCTTCACGGCGACGGGGGCGCGCACGCTGATCGAGACGGGCGGCATCCCCATGCGCCTGGGGCCCAAGGACCCGCAGACGGGGAAACACGCGGTCGTGGAGCCCGGGCGGGCGCGCGAGACGCGCACCTTCGACGGCCGCACGTACATGATGGAGACGGCACTGCGGGGCGACGTGGCCATCGTGCGGGCCTGGAAGGCCGACGAGGCGGGTAATTGCATCTTCCGCACCACGACCAAGGCGTACGGCGTGCTGATGCCCAAGGCCGCGCGGCTGGCCATCGTCGAGGCCGAGAACATCGTCCCCGTCGGCGCGCTGGACCCGGACCACGTCGACCTGCCGGGCATCTACGTCGACCGCATCTGCCCAGCCACGTCGCCCAAGAACATCGAGAAGCTCGTCCTCGCCGCGCAGGCCGAGCAGGCCACGACGGCCGACGAGCACAGCCAGAGCCCCGAGATCGCCCGGCGCAACCGCATCGCCCGCCGCGCAGCCAAGGAGCTCAAGGACGGCTTCTACGTCAACCTGGGCGTGGGGATTCCGACCCTGGCGCCCTCGTTCCTCCCGGCCTCGACCAAGGTGTGGCTGCAGTCCGAGAACGGCATCATCGGGATGGGACCGTACCCGGAGTCGCGCGAGACGGCCGACCCGGACACGGTCAACGCGGGCAAGGAGCCCATCAAGCTGGTTCCGGGGGCCTCGACGTTCGATTCGGCCGAGTCGTTCGGCATGATCCGCGGCGGCCACATCGATGTGTCGATCCTGGGGGCCCTGCAGGTCTCGGCCCAGGGCGACCTGGCCAACTACATCATCCCGGGCAAGGCGTTCAACGGCATGGGCGGCGCCATGGACCTGGTCAGCAACCCGGACCAGACGAAGATCATCGTCTGCACCTACCACACCGATAAGGACGGCCAGAGCAAGATCGTCGACGAGTGCGACCTGCCCCTGACGGGAAAGGGCGTCGTCAGCATGATCATCACCGAGCTGGCCGTCTTCGAGGTCGACCGGCTCGGCGGCAAGGGCTTGACACTCAAGGAAACCGCAAAGGGCGTCACCGTCGACATGGTCAGGGAGAAGACGAGTGCAAAGTTCACCGTGGCAGACGACTTGGGCACGATGGATTGAGTAGATACCCCACAAACAAAAACTCCTGGCATCTATCTTCATAAAGGGACAGGGGACATGGGAAATGAGTAGATTACGGCGAAAAATAAGGGATATCCTATCTACATATTATCAAATAGATACACGTTTTCCGTCGTTCCCACCGTTTTGCTTGGACAGGTTCTGCTTTGAGTTGGCGAACAACAACGAACCACGGGTACCCGCAGGATTCGTAATTTTGACCTCTTCTCTCAAAGTGCGTCAATCCTTCCCAGCAGCCACTGCAGGTGCCGATACGAGCTCCGCGGTTGGAACTGGGGCTGCATGTGGCCACTGAGGTAGGTCTCGGCCCACATCAGCCCACGCTCAAAGTGCTGCACGCCCATGACCCCTTGGTGGACGTCGAAGCCGTCGAAACCGCTGTCGGTGAAGACTTGCTGGTACTGGATATCCGGGATGTTGATGATGATGGGCTTCGAAGGCGCCGTCTGGAAGCCGAGCTGCCCGTTCCATGTCATGTTCTGGATGGCGAGCATGGTCCCGTTCAAGAGGAGATCCATGTCCAGGGCACCATTGGACCTGATGACAAGTTAGCTCGCGGAAAGGCCGATAGAATATGGCAGAGAATATATTCTTAGCCAGGAGAGAAACGTACACCAAGACACGATTTGTAGCTTCAATGACTCTGGGCAGCACGGCCTGAATTGGGTCGAGGCTCAAATCTCCCAGATCCTGTGGACCGCCTTCACCTACAAACACTGGTCCCGTGCATAGTGCCCAGTCACTGTCTACAGGAACATGCAAAGCTTTCTTCACGTCGGTGCGGTTGAAGTACGGCGGCAATCCAGGATATGAGTAGATTAGATCACTGGGGAACCCGAGAGGGTCGGACAGTAAGGGGCACTGTAGGTTCGGTTCGTAGACGTTGAAGCATGGATTGACGCTGTAAGCGCTGTCATACACGAGATCCCACAGGTCGCAGTCAGGGTCAGCCGTCGAATTGAGATAGAGGGGTGGTTGCGTGCCGTTGGGCGGGAATTGCAGGAAGTCCTCGCGATACTGCGAGTAGCCACAGCTCTGGTCACGTTGGGCGAGAAGATCGACGAATGTGCTGTTGAACCCCATAATGTTGTTGTTCTGTTGAATCCACGGATATATCGCAATGGCGTTGGAATAGTCATAAGACCCGATGCACGGATCGTAGACCAAAGCACCTAAGACAAAAGATCAATCTCCTGCCGTGGAATCTCATGATGGCCAGTACCTGAGAGATTAAAATGCGTAGTATCGTTCTGATCGAGAATTGCATTCGCAACATACGGGACGTATCGGCCAGCGTAGCTTTCACCCGTGACGTAAATCTTATAGTTGCTGATGTTGAAAATCGTCTAGGAGTTTTCAGTATGCATACCTCAATGGTAATTTCGGATCGATTTGAGTCTCACTTGGAAGTTGCGGAAGAACTCGATGAATTCAGCAGCAGGTTCTTCTTCATTCGTGGCGGTCGGCTCGCCTCGTGAGAACCCCACGCCGATCGGGTATTCTACCCATAACATGTTGGTTAGATTTACCCATGAATAGGGGTTGATTCCCGGTGCGTATCTGCTTTTGCTTAGCATCAAGTATCTGTGTGTCCATGGAGAGTGTTGGGTGGTGCAGAAATTTGCGCCCAAATGTTGTGGAACACATACTGTCCCCAAGACCATTGAATTCGGCCATTCTCTTGAAGAAACCCTTCGAGAGAGCTACAGCCTGCGAACTCAATCAATGGAACATCCCGCAACCAGTTTGCAGAGTCCTACCTGGACCGCCATTGAACCAAATAGTGATCTCCTCGACCGGTGGACCGACACGAGGCTGGTAGACGAAAAACATGCCACGGCTATCGTCGGACATGTTGAGTGGGATAACGCCCGAGTACATCTCGGTCATAAAGTTCTTTGGGATGTCGGGCAATGACTCAACATAGTATTCTATATTGTGCCATCGTTAGTCAAGCGCAATTGCTAAGGACGGCGACAGGCGGGCCAGGGGTTTCAGACTCACTCTTGGTCGCGTTGGTGTAATACTGTCGGTCTGCCACTGGGGTATCCCTGCCGTAGAGAGACATAGCTCGCATATCCTCCAATGCTCTTGGAGTAAAGCCTCGATTTTGAGAAACATCTCGACGATGCCCGGAAGCGGCGGACAGCAGGAAGCTGCCCACCACCAGAAGGACGTCCCATCGTTTAAACAACATGTTCATTATTTCGTGAAGAGGGTGAGCTTCGATGAGAGTTGACGTCCGAGTAAGGGTGCAGCACCAGCCAAATATGAACCCCGGCAAGCGAGCTATGTCATCATACCAGAATCATGCCCTGTCCCAAGCTCTTGTGCAGCACGAACCTTCGCGAATAGCGCATGCTTAGAAGAACTCTGTTTGCTAGGATCGGCTCTCAGAGAAACACCAGTCACACCACTCCTCAGATAGGAGACCGGGAGCCCGCAAAAGCCATTGGCCAACGCAGCGTTGTATTGCCCGTTGGGCGGATCGCGGCAGCCTGAAGCCGAGACTGAACGTTTGCGGTTATGGATAACCTTGAGTTCGGCCCACGACTTGTGTTTGCTTAATCCTCAAACGACCTTCGCCGATTCTTGGCAGTGATGAGTGAGGCCTTCGAGTGGTGTTTGCCGTGTTTTTATTGCACAGACCCATCCTCAGAGGGTCCGCAGCGGGCTCCCCGACCTCGAGGAGGAAAAGGCGGAGAAGAACAAAGTAGAAGGCCTTGCGATTATCGATTGGCAGATAACAAGCTCGATAACCGAAGAGCGGAGCATATCACATCCTATACGCCAAGGTTGGCCGGCAAGTCATGGATGTTACTGCATGCTAACCAGTTAAGTGGCATTTTACCTTTGAAGGAGGACAAGGGATCGAACAATGCAGTAATTCTGACCATCCACAAGCAAGATACGACAAAGATAAGGAATACGTGGGGAAGGGTATCTGAGATTTGCCACAGGTCAGGTACCTTTGTTCTCAGTAATGATCCGAGATGTCCGAGAGTTTGAAGCCTCAGATATACGTCAAAATTTGAGAGTTGAGGCACATGGCCATTACAGCCCAGGACAAATAGTACTCCGCCCGCAATTGAGAAACTGAGGAGCTTTTCGTTTCCTGCCATCGTACCAGACTGATCGCGGGGAGAGATCGCCGTCTTATCAGTAAGATGTTTGGGTGTCACGGTGACAACGAAGCTAAATGTGCAAAGCAAGTTTTTAGGTGACATTGAGGGCGGATGATGACCGGGGATGATGTTGGGATTTAATTCAGTCAGGTGACTGACTATGTTCACGAGTCATGATCACTTGGCAAGCTGAGTCTGTTGAGTCAACATATTCAGCCTTGCCACCATCGCCTCAGCCTTGCCTGTCACGCCTGTGTCCTAGCTTTGCTTCCCTCCAGTTTGACCCTTCAGATGTTTCCTTCTGCTATTTCACCAAGTCGAGAGTTGTCTCCAGCTGGGGTATCCGTCGTCGAAGACCCATATCCGACTTTCATCAATTGAAAGCTGTGAGTGCGACTGCATCATCCCAGCTTCACCCCCAAGCATCTGAGGTAAGTCGTGTCTCGTTCATCATTTGTCGTTGTTCAGCCAGGGTACTTTGGCGTCACACCTTGCTGTTTCGGATTGCACCTTTCGGGATTTGGAGGATGCGATGTGAAAAGTCCTCAGGACCGATCACCGTTCCAATCTTGTTCAATCCGATATCCTCTCCACTACTCGTTGCGAAGCGGCCCAAGCTAGTCCGGAGGACGATCATGCGGAGCTCGATGATCTGGTGTGGGGAAGAGAAATGCTCCGACCGCAATGATGAAGTAGCAGGCACAGAGCAAGCTTCCTTCCAAGAAGTTTGACTTGCGATAGAGAATGAGCACGTTCACCAGAAAGGTTGTGGCGAAAAGTGCCACAGTCTCAAAGATACCAAAATACATGGTCATGTCCCTGTTCAGAGCCCAGCCCGCAATGACGATCAAAGGCGTGACAAATAAAGAGATCTGAACGGATGATCCAACAGAGACGCCGATGGCCAAGTCGAACTTGCCTTTCTGTAGATATCTGTTAGCCTCTATCAACCACCTCAGCGTCCTTCTTAGCGTGACCGCTTGGTTACATCCGTGTTTCGAGGGTAAAATGCGACTTACAGTGGCGACCGCGGTCGCAGTGATGAGCTCCGCACAATTTCCAGCAACTGGGAGTATAATGAGCCCGATGAATGCTTCCGAAAATGGCCCAGAGTCGACAATATCATCGAGTGTGTTCACAAGGAACTCGGCGCAGAAGGCCACAAGTAAGGACGAGATAACGAGGAGTAAGCTGGAAGCTAGTTTCCCAATAACCAATGGTGGGTCCTCAAGCCTCACAATATCACTCGGACTGTCGACATTGGCGATGGAGCTTCCCAAAAGCAGACGTGGAAGACTGGATGTTGAACCTGCGTAGGACGAGCGATGCGACCTTAACGGCTGCAAGCCCGCAGGACTCATGTGCCGTTGACTCGAATTGCCGGAATCCGGTCCTTGTCTACGCGCAGGAAATTGATAGATGGAGCTTCTTGGGTTCCGTATCTTGTCAGACGAAGTTTTCCAATCCTGGCCCTGTGTGTCGCCATCTTCATCCTCGTCAGATCTTTCGAAGTTAGGGTGTCCATTGATGTCGTCCGACTCCATTTGTGATTGTCCGGAATCATCGAACGCAGACATCTCCAAGCTGTCTTTCCGCACAAGGGGTGTGTTTTTATAGCCTCCGGCCGCTTCCTCATCTTGGAACCGAATCGAACGCGGAAATAACAATCCACTGGAAGCAGCAGCATCACCACTCATCCGTACAGAACCATTCATGCTGTCTGGACCAACAACGCGCACAGGTGATCTGTTGACAATAGTGTTCTTGATCTGCAGAAAGATGTAGAGTAAATAGATGGCCAACAAGGTCAACGCAGACGCTCGACTCAAGGTTAACACGGCTGGTCTAGCAGACTCTAGATCGTCAAAGGAGTGGACAAGGGCACTCTGAGATGCATCAGCCTCGGACAGTACCTAGCATTCTGTGATTGACTTGGTCCTTACAGGTATGAGCAAGCTGAAGACGGACACACTGAGGAGGCAGGCCAGAGCCTGTGCGTCCTCTATTCTGTGAGACTGCTCTTGATGATAAAAACTTCCGGCCAGGATTGCTAATCCCAAGACGAGCAAGAGGTTCACGAGGATGGAGCCCAAAAGAGAGGCTTGCACCACTTCATATTGCTTATGATAGAGAGCGGCACTTGAGTCATCAGCGAGATATAGTGTAGGAACTGGAAGCGGTCTGCATACAGACTGGTCGATGTTAGTTCTCGATATTTGTGTAATGATACAGTGCTGGACTCACAAGATCACAATCTCGACCAGGTTTCCGAACGTCACGTTGAGCAAGGCTCCAACCACATCGCCTGACTCTCGTGCAATGTTTTCCGTCGCGCAGGTGAGCAAGCTCGACAATGGGACTACCGCGATGACATTTGCTGTGAAAACCAGAACATGGTTTGCTCGAGCCAAGTAGCTGGCGATGGCCAACGGGACGAAAACCAGGAGGCTGTTAAGCCATGAATATCCCAGGATGGCTCGGACAGTCGCAAAGATCTCGACTACTGCTTGAGAGAAACAGTTGCGCTTCACTCCACGAGAGTCGGAGTAACGAGAGAAGTCCCGGTTGTGGTGACCAACCGCGCAGCCATGGGCGGCAGATGAGCGGTGAAGAAAGCGAGGGAAACGTCCTGCCAGTCATCGTGTCAGTGCAAACGTCCTGGCTCGTGAAAGGTTGACAGCTTCAACGTACTCAGGACTCTGGATATGGGACTGGAACTAAAGGCGGCATCAGAAAGTGGTCACAGCGCTATTGTTCAGCAACCAGGATTTACCTCGGAACCAGGCGGGAAGATTCTCCAGCATCATCTTCGCCGTTTAAATCTGAGTCTTCTTCCGCTGTGCTACCATTGAAGGAGCACCGTCGGTCTGTGGTCATTCCTCGAAGACTGCACGTGCTGGTCTCTCAAACGGTGAGGAGTAGGATGAATGGGAACAGGGCAGGACAAAAGATCAAAGATGGATTGATATCAAGCCAAGAGGTTGACGAGTGTCAATGCGCTGTTCCGTCTTCCCGAACACGCATCCCACGCCCAATGCACACGAGCGGAGTTTGCTGTAAGGCGGCTTACAATTGGTCGCGGTTACGCAGCCTTCCTTTTCCATCGAGATGGTGCCTTTGAACCCTGGTCGAAGGGCGTTTCTCCTGCGGACAATGCCACATTTAATAAATCTGCATCTCCTCCCCTATTTGATTCAGCATGACCCTTACCAGGCTTGGTAGGAAGAGGATGCTCAAGCACATACTTCTCCCTCTCTCTGACAATCTTCATATGAGGCATTTTTGCTGCTGAGTCTGGAAGACGCGTCTGACTATCTCAAGCCCCGTTTCAATGGTCTCGTCGATCCTCCAAGTCTACCTTGGGCCTCCAATGCCAGTGGAGACATCTTTACACCACACCAGGAGATGGGCCATGGCTCAAGTCATCTCAACCAAGTGAGTCTTGATGGTCCTTTGGCAGAAACCCCAGATTGCGACTGTCATGGAGGGAAGAATGCCCTCAACCGGTTCTGGGAAGCTAACAGGGGGTCGGTTCCATACAACGGATCTACCGAAACTCTTTACTTGTCAAGCATGTCGTCTAGTCCCCGAGCACTCGCTTGATTTAGACGAACCTAATATTTCCCAGGGGCCAGGGGGAGACCTTTCAGCGACTCTGTTCTAGTGGCCACTGCTGCGCGCTGAGTAAAACCCTGACCGAGGGAAAAGTCAGCTAGTTGGGCAGGGACCAGGCCCATGCATTTCATCTCCTAAGGTACCTAAGGTTCTGACAACGTCGACTCTGATACGTGCTGAATGAATGATCACCCTCAATTGGATATCCTTCGACAGTCTCCCCTCAGGGCGGTGCCCATACATCTTGAAGCCAGCCCATTTTACACTCTGTGGACTTCGGATTCAGAGGCCTCAGATCGGCGACGAGGCTGCAACTGATAATCCGCCTCGAGATTCGCCGCCTCGACGCTGATGTGAAAAGTTGAGGCGAGGTAAGATGCGTATCGACGACGGTACGCGTCCGTGATCTGATCAATCGGCCTTGATGGCACCGACGACGCCGAGGTGACTGGCCGTGTCTTAAATAAACATCTTCTCTCCTGGGCAATAAACTCAAGCTTACTCACCTGTGATTCTCGAAACAGTGGCCATGGGCTTCGTTGCTGATGGCTCCCAGATGGTCCTTGATTGAAGACCACCACCAACATTCGAGGCCATGTGCCTGAACCCTTAGGAGGACCGATTTCAAGCCGACTCTTAACGGTGCCTTTGTTAGGGGGCTTTGCACCTGAGACTTCGATGCACGGCCTCTGTCCCGACCAGGAGCAGGCGAGAGCAGAAGCGAAGATTGAATCAAAGTGAAACCGTGGCCAACAGACCCTGCGTGAAAAAGCGGAAGAAATTGGTGTCGCACTTGGTTGCTGTTTCCCTTCAAAAGACCAGAAAATATAGCAAGGTAACTGCAGCCAAGCCAAAGGGACACAGAAAGTATGCAGTTGCGATGGTGAGAATCAGGGCCATTTGTAGAAAAAGCACACTGTCGCTCATTTGTGGGAATGGTGGATATTGTTCCCCCATGTAGTGCATGGGAATGTCTTTGTTATATGAGTGAATTTCGAACACCAGCAGGACATCTCCAGCTTTCCTCGTTTTACTCCTGGGTTGTGCGCATTGCGTAGAGCAGGTGTGTAGTCGTGCAGGTGCAATTTGTATGAGCCATTTTTACCAAACAGTGAATGACCCCCAAACGGACAGCACATGCAAGCAGGTCGATCTCCACATGGATAGTGCTAGTCAGGGAAAATCAAGGACCAAGACAAATAGCTTTGCCCCCATATATGTATTCCCGGGGTAGGTACCGAGTCTGGCGAATCAAAACGCCTGCTTCCTGTCGCTTTGCCTGGATCACCTGCAGGTGGGGGATGAGATTGACGACGGGAGAACAAGGTAAAGGGCAGGATTGAGGCGCAGTCAACGAGAGGGGTGTTGAGCCATGGACAAACAAATCAGAAATCGCTCATTCTCCAACAAGTGCTGTCTGCTAGTGTGGTCGGTGGACACAGGCGTGGGTGATAGAGCCATTAGGAGATGCACTGGGTAGTGCACTGGGCTATCAGGAAGGACGACCCCGAGAGCTGGGACACAACGTCAGTTGAGGAAGGCATTGTCACTCTCTAGTGGTGGTGCTTTTTTGAATAACCGAAGGGTGTCTGTACAGCGTGCTGTAACGTCAATTTCAACGAGTACGGAGTGATCATATTGAAGAAACCCTTAGTTTTGTGATATTAGTTACACCATTTACCCAACGACGATCGTCTCACCGTGACCGTATATGTTCTGCCGATAGCCTTTGCAGATTATTTAGCAGCCAGGGCCACCTTCCATTCTGGAGCTTGAACGTCTTCTCTTCCTGACATAAACCGGACACTGTTTTGTAAGATTTTGCGCACAACTTCGATTTCATCCGTGTCTCTGGGTCCGTATATCATGAGGTATGTGTCGGCGACATGAGCTTTCTCGAATTTCAATCTTGCCGTCTTCGGTTTTGACAATCTGTGGCGTTCTCCCCAGCCTTTCTCGATGATGAGTCGAGCGTCTGCCGGGGCAAGGTATAGATGGATTGAGTACTAACAGACCGCAAGATCAGCAACTAGGAGTTGATAATCAGGTGCATTAAGATGTGCAAGCAGTCAGAGGTCTTCGCTACTTACATCAGGGTGGACGTGCCCACATTCGCCGCGAGCAGTGTAAGCCGTCGAGGACGGCTTGGGAGCTGATGGATCCTTGCTCGCGAGGATATCTTCGCGTATGAAAATGGCGGGATTGTGTTTCTCATATATAGAGAGGCGTTCTTCCAGCAGTTCGCTGTTTTGTACAACGACATTCTTGAACATGTTGGTGATGTACTGAAAATCGATCAGCGACCCAGCGGCTGGTCATCAATGTCACGATCAATCATACCGGCTTCATCTCATCAGGCGAATGCTGTGAAAGCTGACGATGTGGGATGATTCCCCCGACGGCCGCGCGCTCGCCTTTTCTCAATGGCAGATTTTTGATGTCTTCGTGTGCACCGTCGGCTGGGTAGTCTGAGACCTGGGTTGCGCCGCGTTTAGAAAGAGCAAATATTCGAATCATGGTCACGAATGCCCAGCCCTTGACATTGTATGGAACTCCGCCAGGTCCCAGAGCCAGGAAGGCATGATAATCTCGGATGCACCAGACGAGCGCGCTCAATGCCAAAGTCGATGCGCCAGTGAGAACAGCAGCATTTGCAGCGCGGTCTCGCGAGGCAATAGGGGGAAGACGCTTGATGTAGTCCATGTTAATTTGGGCAGCTCATCGACGCTTGGAGGGTGAAGTATAAGGAGACAAGTAATTTGTACTTGATGGTGATTGCTGGTGGGAGTGAAAGTGCTGGGAATGACTGGAAATGACTCAGATCATTGAATTCGACATCAACATCGATTTCGCGTAATGCTTGGCCGAACCAAGCTACACGTACTACACTAACAATAATATCCTCACCATCTATTCTACCTCGCTCTTTGAAGAGGTCATGTCGCAAACAACTCTCATTATTTGCTGAATAGAGGCGCCCACATCCATCTGGCACCAACGCGGAACCATAAACTACCCGCTCCGACAATGCGGGGTTGTTGGACTGCGCCCTTCGTCTCGGAGGCCTCAGTCGAGCTGCTTCGGCCGAGAACAAGAACTCGCAGTCAGTCGCTCACGAACCGAGTCTGGACTTGTGAATTCGGTGGACAAACGTCACCCGATTGAACATGATCCACGGCCCACCACAAAGGCCGTGTGCCATCTCCAGCAGCTGAATTACACTCGTTGCTTACATCTGTCGCTAAACGGAGAAGACACAGCTACAACTCGTCATGTCGCCCCAAATTCCAGATGCACCTGTATACGAGGCCTTTAAACTCAATGAGAGGCCCTTGTTCTGCGGTACGGAGTTGTATATGCCACGAATGATATGATTATATCGCCCACACCGCCCAGAGTTGTTAAGCTGGCTGGCTGACCTCTTCGGCCAACCGTCTGTGGCAGACCACCTCCTCACAAGTATGGACAAAGCACGGCTGGAACTGGCACACGATGAAGTGTAATCCGCGGCTGAAGGAGAGGTATATAGCAGACAATGCGAGCCTCTCTACGCGGGCGATCTGAACACCCTCCACTAGGCCGGCCAAGTCAGCACAACGGTTTCCTATCCGAGAATGCGCTCTTCACTATTGGCTCCACATGAACCGCCTAGACCGAAGACGGCACATGAGGCTTGTTCACACTTGCTAAATACAGGCCATTGAACTCGGGTTGGACTCATCCAGATCGTTGTGGACACTCCCTTGCTGTTGGGAGTTCCAACTGTTGGATAGAGTTGAGGCTAACGTTGATGCCGACCCTTCCTTTTCAGCCAGCCGTCCATTGGTACCTAACCAAATCGCTACAGCAAAAGCCGCTCTCAATGTCATTGGCATCAGCACCCTGCAAGCAAGCCTGATAGGAGGCGGTGAATTGATTGTATTATACTGGTTCCGATCTCGGCAGCAGCTGTGGTCAAATCTGAACAGGGCGAGCGACTATTGCTTGATTGGCAAGGGATATCTGTACAAAAATA
This sequence comes from Fonsecaea nubica, assembly GCF_001646965.1. Taxonomy (NCBI): domain Eukaryota; kingdom Fungi; phylum Ascomycota; class Eurotiomycetes; order Chaetothyriales; family Herpotrichiellaceae; genus Fonsecaea; species Fonsecaea nubica. Next base: position 19,202 of record NW_019173731.1, read on the forward strand.
GCCTCGTGCAAACGAGCAAAGTGCACCACGTTGTCCATACCTACTTCAGCTGCTACCCTGACCTGAAATGTCGGCTGCGCTAGATCTTACGATGTGGTCTGGACGCAGGATCATGGCGTGCTCAGGTTACTTATCAGGTTCAGCGTGCCCACGACAACAAGTCAGTCTATCGAATGGCTTCAACCACACCAGATATTCTTTCACCAGATCATGGATTTCACACAGCAAAAGAGCGCTTTAGGCTGCCTTGAGTCGCCCGAAGTAGGGAAGCCGCCAATCATTCTAAGCATCCATGAGACAGCCTCGATAACCAGCTCAGATAGTTCCGAGTCGGGTGCTAAGGAGTTTCAAGTGAGTCAACACGAAAATATCGAGCGTGATTGTAGACATTGTGCTTACAGGACTCTAGTATACAAAGCCAGTCTGCTCATCCATCTCTTTCCAGTCTCCAGACGACTCTCTTCCGCGACAACCCCTTGAACATGATGTCTATCAATCGCCAACAACTACCACCTGGACAAAGCTTGCTGAGACTGTCAGACTTATATACACACGCGGCAAAGTTTCACTGCAACAGCACGAGCATGAGCAGCAGCCCATCTCTGCGGTAGGGAGGTTCAATCACTGCTACGTCTACCCGCTGGACAACCGGAGCGGAAAGAACGAGCGCATATTGCTGGGCCGCTGGGCTCCAAAGCTGGAAATTCAAGACGGTCAGGGTACAAGGCAGATTGTTATTCAAGCGGCATCACACAACTATGCTGGTTTCTACCACCTCACCAAAGAGGCTGAAGAGTTGCAGCACCTAGCACTTGAGAAGTTGCCCGTGGCCGACTCAAGTGCAGTACGATCCCTGGAATCGGCTATGCACGACGGCATTGCCAGATTCTTCTCAGCCGACTTTTGTTGCACTACCAGTACAGGGTACGGTTCCAATCTACTGGCTTTCTCGGCGATCCTGAATGAGGACTGGCTTGTCATGCTTGACGACAAGTGCCACAACTCGATGCACGTCGCCGCATACTTCAGTCATGCCGGACTCGTCAAGAAATTCCCACACGCCGATCTGGAAAGAATGGAAGAGATGATTGCCGAATACAAAGGCAGATTTGCGAATGTACTGGTCGCGATTGAGGGCTTCTACAGGTCAGTCATCATGTCATCCCATAAATCATTTGCTAAAAGAAACAGCATGGACGGCGCGGTCCCGGCTCTCGACAAGCTCACGCGCCTCAAGGAAAAGTATGACTTCACGCTGCTCGCAGATGAAGCTCATTCCTTGATGTGCCTCGGCCGTTCTGGTCGGGGTTGCATCGAGGTTTGGAATGAACAGCACCCTGACAAACTCGTCCCAAGCGACCTCTTCGATATGCGCACTGCAACATTGTCCAAGTCAGTAGGCGCAATTGGTGGCATTGTGTGTGGGAAATCTCGATTTGCCTCTGCAGTTCTGAGGCGTCGTGAGGAGATGCTTGTTGCCGGAGTGGATCCTATTCCGACCTCATCTATCATTCAGACTCTGAATGTCTTGGGTCAGCCAACCCTGCTGCAGCGTCATCTGCGGAGGTTGGCGGTAATGACTACCTTCGTCCGCGAAGAACTGCGCCGGGCAAATATCCATGTCTACGGTAATGCAATCTCTCCCATTCTACCAGTTTACGCAGGCCGGCCCAGTATGGCAGCAAAAATGTCTTATGCACTTAGGAAGGTCGGACTGCTCGCAACGCCAGTGTCAACTCCCGCAGTTCCCTTTTGGGAGTCCCGCGTCCGCATTTGTCTTTCAGCAGATCACGATAACGACACGGTAAATGGACTTATCGTGGCAATCGTTACGGCTGCTCGAAGTATTGGGCTAATAAGGAACACCAAATTTGAGGCCCGATTGTTCAACTACCTTGACGAGCCACCTCCGGAGCGGGAAGGAATCGAGGCACTGCAAACAGCCAACTATATTCGACGACTTGTCGACCAAGATGTAAGGAGCACAGACACAATACACAGCGACGCTATACTGGGTGCTGGCCACACAGCACGTAGTAAATATGGGCTCGGCTCTGGAGGTGCTCGCTGGATCACAGGCACGTCGCAACTACATATCCAAGTCGAGAAGCTCGTTGAAAGGCTCACGAGGACCCCGGAGGCTCTTACTTACCCTGACTCGTTTATTGGTCTCATGTCAACCGTTGCAGCTCTCTGTCGTCCGGTATTGGGGTTCAAGAAGCACGTCTTTCTAGTCCCGGAATCAGCACCCCAGGCAGCCTGGGCAGGGTTTCGCGTCGCATCCAAAAAGGGAGCCCCCAAAGTCCAACAGTACGGTAACAGCATCAACTCGCTACTTGACCATGTGCGCTCGTGTGGCCGAACGACCTATGTCACCCTTTTAGTCGATTCCGCATTTAAGGGTCAGCGTGACGGGATGGTAGAGCAGTGCAATCCGATAGAGATGGTTCAGAAAATGCGCGGCCCCTCCGGCATGACAGTCCTCTTGTACGACAGTGTTGGGGTTGGAATTCTATGGTCGAGCGCCAGACCACGAAGCGCGTCCGCGAGTGCTGCTTCGGCTATGATGCCTAAGTTTCGAGACCATCACTTCCTTATCTACGGCTCTTTCTACACAGCGTTTGGCCTGCCGGGCGCATACCTCGCGGGCTCCGCGGTTCTTCTGAAAGAGTTGAGATACACGAGTCGCGGATACATGTTCACGACGTCGCAGCAGCCGTTCATCGTGGGCATGGTTGCTGCGGAGCTGCAGCGGATGATGATGGAGGGGGGAAGTGATGATACCGTTTAAACGATGTAGATAAATGAGTCTGTACTTTCATTTTGTTTATTGGTTTTGTTCTTCCCGCATTTGACTGAGCTATTGGACGGGGGAGTGTGAAGTATTCGCATATGGTGTATTACAATCAATCAATCAAGTATCGTCGCCATCACCGCCACCGCCGACGACTAGGTACATATACCTTATATATTATAGTAGCGTACCTGTCACACATATCACGTATATCATACATGCCGCAGATATCACGCGTATTGCCCAAGAAAGTCATATCGCACAGGTCGCACAAGGCCACATATGACACATATGACACAGTAATCATGCATATGACACATAGTAACCACTCACCCAACCAGCATGTATCCACGAACCTATATCTCCCTATCTCTTCACGCCGACACCAACTCCTCCCACGGATTCGTCTCCGTAAACCCCCCCTCGACCACACACGTGCGGGGCACCTCGTCCGCCGGGGGCAGTTTATTCCGCCACGCCCAACTATCCACGGGACCCGTGGAATGGTATTTCTGCCCGACGGGGCGCGACCCCGTCGCGACGTCGCGCCCGAGCATGACGCGGTCGAAGACCACGGAGACGGTCTCGGGGGCGTACGCGCTGACGGCGTGTCCGGCGTCGAGGACGCGCGTGAATGACAGGTTGGAGAACTGTTTCACGAGAGCTGGATGCTTCGCGCCGCCGCCCTTCACGGCCTCGTACCCCGCGACAGTGGCAAACTCTGCCTGGTGCGCCCACCGGGCCGCCAGGGCTGTGGCCTCCCCGCCCGTCCACGGGCAGCGGTAGTCGCGGTCGCCGAACACGAGCGCGACCTTGACGCCCTCTGTCAGGAGGGATTCGATGTTGCGGAGACCCGCTTGGCGGAAACTGTCGCCCGTGCCGACGAAGGGGGTAGGTGGCGGCAGGAGGCCGTAGACGCCCGTGACGAGCACCGAGTCGTAGGTGAAGTTGAGGGGTGCACCTAGCGAGTGCTGCACGTCCGGCCGGTTCAAGTACTCGCTCACAGAGACGTAGTAGGGGCAGGGGTCGGGGCTGGGGATCGCGACGTCGAAGTCGCTTCGCTGGGGTGGGCGTTGCGTTAGCTATATCATGGATATTTATATGTATGGACGCTGTCGGATGTACAGGGAAAGTTGGATGAGGGATAGAGCGAGGGCGAAGGGGGATAGGAGACCAAGTAGATGGAGAAGGGGGGACAAAAAGGACGTGTGATATCCAACTCACATTATTGAGCGCGTCGAATGCGCCCATGATGCCCTCGCAGCTCGCCGAAGCCGCCAGACACGCTTCGTTGACAGTCTCATTATTCCCGTTGAACTGCGGGTCACCGGCCAGCCCGAGCGAGCGACACCTCTTGATGAGATCCAAGCAGCCCTCGGGCTTCGTGATATTGTCCATGGTCTCGTTGTAGATCGCTTCAGGGATGAACCGCACGTCGTAGGTATTGTTGTATGCGAACTGCGGGTATCCCTGGATGGAGTACTCGAAGTCGATGCACCCGTTGGTGATGCCCAGGGTGTCCACCGTCAGTGCCTTGGGCTTGAGCGGGTGTTTGGCCGGGAGGGTCTTGAGCTTCTTGCTAAACAGCGCGGCGGTCTCGGGCGCCCAGAACCCGCCGTACGAGTTGCCCCAGATACTGACTTTCTTGGACGAGGTCGAGTAGCCCGGGAAGGAGGATAGCCAGTGCTCGGCGGTGTGCCACAGGGCTCTCGCGCTCGACACGGTCGTGTTTGTCGTATGTAGTGGATTTTGGCTGGAGAACGTGCCGACTTGGAAAGTTGCATTCGTGGCGGGTATAGATGAGGAAGTGAAATCTTCTGGGGTGATGAGCAGCGTCTCGATGTCGAAGGTGCCGTTGACGAGTTCGTCGTACGACAATCCAGTCTGGACGGGCTGGTCGAGGTAGAGCATGTTGACGTGGTTGTTGAACGACCACGGATTGATCGTCGTGTCGTTGCCTGCGACGTTGACATAGCACGGGCCGCTTTCACTCGCCAACGCCGCGTATATGGAGCTCTCGCCCGGGCCCCCAGCGAGGTAGATGGCAAGCGGAGCGGTCGAGGCATTGTGTCTCGCCTCGAAATAGATGAAGTAGGTGTTGATGTCGAAGCCGCCGACGTCCGCGAGGAGGGTCCCAGGAAGATGGACGTAACCGCTGTAGGACTTGACTCCGTGTGTGGTCTCGCAGATATTCGTCTGTCATTCTGTTAGGTAGATGGATGTGACTTCTTGCAGGATACTCACTTCCTTATAGGAGATTTTGACCCGAGGGTTGACCTTGGAGGTAACAACATCGAGCCCAGTAGGGGCAGACGGGAACTGCGCTAAAGAGATGGCAAACAGGGTAGAGAGCGAGAGTGCAGTAGTGCGCTTCATCTTCGCTTTCATCGGTTCGAGAGGATTGGAGATGGCTTGTGTTCCTGCCAGCAACAAGAAATGCGCGGTCCATTCTTATATCTCCTTTGTCCTCACCGGGCTCGGGCGCCTGATATTGCATGCCAATAAATCAACTCGCAGCCTCGTTGGACACGCACTCGTCGTGAACATCCTGGGGTGCCAGAATCGAAATTTGAGGGGCGGAAACGCAGCATAGCATAGCCGTGGTATACCTGGTACCTTGTACAGGGAGCTGGAAAGTTAGCCAGCCCCAAAAGATGGCAGTGGAAGTAAATTAAAAGGCCCTGCTTTGCCGATCGAGGTTGGTCCATCCGAGTACGAGTTACTCACAGAATCCGCTGGTGCTGCTGAAGTAGTCCTGGTATGGTCTGGCTTGCTCGGTTTGATGTACATAATGGATCGAGGCGCAGGCTAGCCAGGCATCGACCCAAAGTGGTTAGTACATACGAGCTGCACCATGTCGTTCCTGGTTGTGTAAACGAGCAGAACACAGCCAATCTGTCTGATGAAGGGGCATTAGCGTTGAAATTGAGGCGTCCAATTTTGAAGATGGTAGCTCATATATGCAGGGAAGATTTTGTACTCGGTATATTTGGACAAGTCAAAGCCTCTCGCTTCACTTGTCAGGCAGCGGGGGTTCCCACTTGTTAGAGGTTTCAACTTGTGCTGGCGGAGTATCTGGCACACTCCAGGTGGGTTGCAATGCAGATAAAATAGTATTGCGATCGTTGCGAGGGTATCTGAGTGATAATTGTGCCAACAGGAGGAAAATGCAGATAGAATCAGTTGGCAGTATGTGACACCACAACCTCCCGCCAAGCCATCGATATAAAACCACCACCACATAGACACTCACATTCACATCACCCTTCCTCCCCCATGATTCTCCACTATGCCCGTGACCGTGAATTTGTGACATATAATTTAAACCCCCAGAAAAGCTGTCACAAATTCCCCGGTTGAAAAAAGGCGCAACAGCGATAACAAGACCTCATTAAATAATGCTACCTCCTTTGAGTAGGGGAATTTGTACAAAAAAAATTCAGATCGGGTTTGGTGGGCGGGGCCTTTCTCCCCCTCCTTTGATGAAATATGATATGTGCTCGCTGTTGCCTCCTCACTCCCCCCAAGCTTGGGGTGGTGAGGAGGGTAGCAGATGGTCTCGCCATATCACATCAAAGAAAACAACGAGTTCCAGCGCAGTGCAAGGTGGTGGTTCCAATATGGAAATTGGACGAAGGGCGCTGGAACCTAGTTGTTGGGGGGGGAGAAAGGTAAGATAAGATGAGCCGGTCCGATCTGAACTTTTTGCTGGTTGGAAGTATTGGCGTTCGATTCGCGTTGGCAGCAAATGTATATATATATATATATATATATATATATTGTTGCCAAAGGTTGGATTTTTGACGTTGATTGTGGAACGCCAAGGTAGTGAGTGTGACAATCTTCACATGATGTTCATTCCTATGTTGACCCTTGTCTTCATCACCTAATGTTCACACGCGGCTCGATCCCTTCAGAGAGTCGAGTATAACACATGGCTTGTGAAGCGAGTCAAACCAGGAAGATATCTCCTGAGCATCCCGCTCGCGCCAGATCCGCAATAAAAACGTCTTGGTGGCTTCTTGCACGACTGGCATAAATTGATCAACGTACTCGTCCACGTCCTGCACCGCCTTGGTCCGTGCCACCGGGTCTCGAATCTCGATGGCGGCAGTGATAAAAGGCAGCGTGACAAACCGGAGCGACCGCCGCGTCGTCCGTCGAGCCAGCTCGAGCTCCATCAGCACCTCACGCGACCAGATGTCTGCCTGATCGTCCTGCTGGCCAAAGGAGTGTTGGATGCGATGGGCGAGAAGCAGAGCCGCCAATCGATACACTCTCGCTTGTGCTAGAAGGTGTACCACTTCGACGGGCGAGAACTTGTTGATGAAGTTCTTTGGCGGGGTTGGCTGCCATGCATTCACGGCGGCTTGAATACCGGCGAGATGCTGGTGGAATGTGGCTATGATATCGGCATTGCCGGGGCTGACCAGCGAGTGGCTGACGGCACAGAGATCGTAGTAGTATGGCAGGAGAGGGAGGCAGAGCCCCAAGTGGCGATCCACGCTGGTAGGTGATGGTGACTGGATCTTGAGTGTCGGCTTCCGGCGGTGGACCGCGCAGTCCATCACCTCGAGCAATACGAGAAAGACAAGCTGAGAGTCAGTCTCAGGGGTCGATGCCATCGGCTCAATGTAAGGCCTAGCAGTGCTGAGGCAGTAGTGGCAGATGTCGGGTACACCAACACCCACGGCAGTGTAGATATACATGGCCAATGCAGCTCCCAGGGTCAGACACAACGCGGCATCCTCGGGACTTGCTACTGGCAGCATACGCAATGTTCTCATGGCGGAAGATGCACGGCGGAGGTTAGCGTCCACGTTTACACCGGGTGTGGTGTCGGCATGAGACGCTCGCAGCCCACCTGCATAGGCGAGATAAGCGTCTTTGAGTACAGGCCAAGCGGCCGGCAATGGAGCTTCCAACGACCGCCGTTGGGCGTTCTCAAAGCTCGGGCTGACCACGGAGAAGCGCAGGGTTTCGGGTTGGTAAAGGAGGTACGCCATCAGTTCCCTCTCTTCCGGGCCAAGATCAGGGACATCCCGCAGCCAGTCACCGACGTCGCGGTGCGATAGATCGCTCGTACTTGAATCGCTGGACCCTGTTTCAGAGGCTCTTCGCTCCTGGTGCTGGGGCTTTCGACCCGCTTGTCGTAGTGGACGCACATTCAGGCAAATATGACCAAGCCTCTCACATCTGATACACTTGGATGTCATCGGTGTCCGCTCGCACCGTTCCTTGAGTGAATAACATCGGTCACACGCAGTCCGGACTCCACGGCGCCGGGGCGTAACTGACGCCATTTTGACCTTCCAGAGTAGCCCGGCAAGAGGACACCAGCAAATGAAGGAGGGAGGGCGAGAGAGAACAGCGACTGATCCCCAAAGCAGCAGAAACGGGACTTTTCTGGGGTGAACCCAATCAATGACGGCGGTAAAGTCGTCCTCGCTATCAATCAGGAGGCGAGGTTCACAGAAGTGAACAGAATCAATCTTCCAGTCGCGATTCACACGCTTATTGTTGAGAGTGCTGCCCCGAAGACGAAGGTAAGAGGTCGGTTTCCAAGGTTGGAAAGGGACACAACGTGGTCACGCAGGTGGGGAGGTTCGAATAGACCATCAAGCTCCCGATTGGCGCAACCAGCCGGGAATCCACAATTGACCGGAACGATGACCGGAGGGTTTGAGGGTTTGATATAGGATTAGTCCTTCCTGAAAAGCTAAAGCGAACTTTTACGGAGAGAGAAACACAAAAGCTCAACTCCCGCGGGACATGAGTCCGAATGAGAGATATAAGGGATGCAGGAGGGGAATGTCGCACCAGAACCTTGCACGTCGACCTCAGGACTCGGGGGCCTGACCCAAGCCCTCGTCTCAACTGCGTGGAATCGGATTGTTTTCGAACCGGAACCGGCGAATTCTTAAATGGTTTGAGCACCATGCGGTGAGCCTCCGCCCCATTTACTCCCAGCAAGATGAATCATGGTGTTTGGGGACAGGGTCGAGAGCTCCCACCGCAGTATAAGAGTGCCAGCGATGGACGTCTCCCATTACAGCAAAGGCAATCAAACGGCTACTACTCTGAGAAGCAGAAGACGTGCAGAGCAACATGTCGAGCGCCCCCAAGAATTACCAAGCCATCGCGGCCGAGAAGCAGTTGGAACGGCAGTCCAAGATCCCCAAAGAATGGCTGGTACCCTCTGATCAATACCATGGGCTCACAAATCTCATGCACGTGCCGCAGACGTGTGGCATCTTGACAGACACCGAATGCGATATCACCTCGAACTTTGACGCGACCGCGCTTCTGGAGAAGCTCAAGGATGGAGTATGGTCAGCAGAGGAGGTCACGGTGGCTTTCTGTAAAAGGGCAGCCGTTGCACAGCAACTGGTTGGTCAATCCGCATCTTCGTCTCGTGGCGTGCCTTGCATCATAACACTCACCGTGGAGACAGACCAACTGTTTGACGGAGATTTTCTTCGACCAGGCCATCGAGAGAGCCCGTACACTTGATCGTGAACGGAAACAAAACCCTGAAAAGCCGCTGCGTCCGTTTCACGGCCTCCCAATCTCGCTGAAAGATAGCTTCCAGGTCTCTGGATATGACACATCGACAGGATTGGCATGTTTTGTGAACGAACCAGCAGACGAAGACAGTGGGACTGCCGCCATGCTGCTTGAGTTGGGCGCAGTGCTGTACTGCAAGACAAATCTTCCACAGACGATCATGACCGGCGACAGCCATAACAATGTCTTTGGCAGGACCTTGAACCCTCGCAATACGGCATTGACGGCAGGCGGAAGCACTGGCGGCGAAGGTGCTCTCCTTGCCCTTCGAGGCAGCGTGCTCGGAGTCGGTACGGATATTGGCGGGAGTATCCGTATCCCCTCCCTCTGCAATGGCATATATGGATTCAGACCCAGTGTCGGATTGGTTCCCCATGGTGGCGTAAGGGATCTCACAACTCCTGGTACAGATGGGGTGCGCTCGTCGGCCGGACCGATGGCCACGTCGCTTCGGGATGTAGCTCTTTTCCTCAAAACAACAATGTCAGCACAAACCTGGCGGTATGACAGCACGGTGATATCGATACCGTGGGTGAATCTCGAGCCCAAGAAGAAGCTTCGGATAGGCGTCGTCGCCGACGATGGTATGTACACTCCTTCGCCACCGGTTCGGCGTGGCCTCCAGAAAGCAGCGGACCTTCTGCGACAACACGAGGATATTGAACTCGTACCGCTTTCCTTGCCCAATGTCAAAGACCACTATTTCGACCTGATTCGGTATTGGACGTTGCTGGGAAGCGAAGTAAGCTGCAATGTCCCATCTCCTCTTACTCGAAGCTTTTGGAAGAAAAAGACTGACGCGAGGTATCTCCTATCTCAAGAATTACCTCGAGCTATTCGCCCGAACTGGGGAGCCTGAAGTTCCTTCCGTCAAAGCAATTAGGATCAATACCTTCCCAGGCACCGATCTGCGGGGATTCTTTGCCCTCAACGTGCGTCGTCAAGCAGCAGCACGCGAATACCTCAGGCTCTTCCTCGACAATAGACTCGACGCGATCCTGATGCCGCCGGCGCAGCACACAGCCGTGCCCTTGGATCAGTGGACGACGGCGACTTACACTGGCTTGTGGAACTATCTCGATTACCCGGCCGTCGTCATTCCCGTAGAAACAGTGTGCGAATCCGACGTGGTGGATGAACCCAGCAATGCCCGATTCGGCCCCGACGATGCTCGCATGTATAGTCTGTGTATGTGAAACACTCCTTCGAGTTCTAGTAGGATAAGCTTGCTAACCTCTCACACCTGGCAGACACGGGACCGGAAGACTATAAGGACGCGCCTATATCTGTGCAGCTGGTTGGATACCGATATTGCGATGAAGCATTGGCCAACACCGCTGCCCGGGTCGACTCGATCATCAATCGCACAGCACGGTCAGGGTGATAAATAAAGCCTTTTAGGCATATGGATCCACAGTTTCGGTGTTTGACCCTGGAGATCTGGAGATTTGGCATCATTGGCACATCAAGGGTGGCTGGATAGCTGCGGTTCAAATGCAACTAGGTCCGGATAGGATTGATTCACTTGAGGCAGTAGGCTGTTGCCGGAGAGGACGACGGTTGGGAGGTTAAAATGAAAGTCAATTTGACCGAGAGCTGCTCTATTGCAACCTACCTGATTATCAGTAGATGTGCTGTTAGTCTTTCATTCTCTCTCCTATGATGGTCAACGAACCCCCATGGTCTTGCGGCCCTCGCCATCTAAACTTGACTATTTGACTATTCTTGCAGTATTCGGCTAAATGGCGGATAAACTTGTGGGGCTTGGCAGATCCCCGCCATCGTCATCCGCTGCGTCGCTGCAACTTCCAGCAGGCCTCGAACATCACCAAAGTTAATTCGTTTTCAGACCACAGGCATCGCACTTCGCCAGGCCCTGCGCATATCTCAAGGTTTCGATACTGTCTAGGTGAACCCAAAGACATCTCTCGCTCCAAATCTCTCACTATACCCAACGGCTCTTTGGTGAATCACCCGAACAGTTAGCCGCCGTATCCGTCAGCCAGAAACCAGACCGGCGTGCTGGTCTTGCGCGCTCTTCTTCCGATCTCGATCAATATGTCTGGCCTTGAGAAGGCTCTCTTCAACCTCAAGGTGAGTCCTCGGCACTTGTCGATTGACCTAGGTGCTGCACGGCTGCTTGCCGATCGGTAACTGTGGGCGGATTTGCTTTCAACCAACACTCCCCATATCAGGGTCCATAGACTGACGATGCACTTATCAGTTCACTTCCAAACAACTCAATAGGCAAGCTGCCAAAGCCGACCGAGACTCCCGCGCCGAACAAGCGAAGCTCAAGAAAGCCTTGACTCAAACCCCGCCTCAACCCCAGATCGCTCGTCTCTATGCCACAAACTCGGTGCGCAATTCCCAACAGCGGATCCAGCTCCTGACATTGGCGGCTCGTATCGACGCCGTAGCCGCCCGTGTGCAAACAGCCATAACCATGCGCACCGTGACTGCCTCCATGGCTCAGACCGTCAAGGGGATGGATGCTGCATTGAAGAACATGGACTTGGAAAAGATAGGAGCTGTGATGGAGAAATTTGAATCCCAATTTGAGGATCTCGACGTGGTTACAGGCTACTACGAGGGTGTCGCAGGTGGCGTCGAGAGTCAACAGGTCGGTGTGGAAGGTCAGAGTGAGGTTGAGGCTCTGATGAGCCGGGTCGCCGACGAAGCGGGAGTAGAGCTATCCCAGGAAATGCAGCAGAATGTGCCGGAGCAGGAGTTACCAGCAACTGAAACTGCAGAGAGGGCGAAACTAGAGGAAGGCTTGGGAGACAGACTGAGGGCCCTGAGGAATTGACCCGCTGTCAGCACAATGTCTTGTACGGGATTGATGATTGTTCCCGGTTTTAGTTCATGCTGGCTAGATTGCTTGAAGCGAGAGGATCAATCGGGAAAGGGATGCGGCGTTCGAGGGTAAAATGTAGCTTTTCTCCCAATATACAAAAGGTTCAGCATCAGAGCCTCGTGGAGGCCTGCGTATACTTGTTCCCACGTCCTCATCTATACATATATGTACATTGAGCGATGCTTGACAGAGCCACCACAAATGAGCCACGCAGGTAAGTCAAGTCACGACGAGGACCGCAGAATCAAGTGAGACAACAGCGGGTATATATCCCCGGAATTGCTTCATTACCTAGGTACAATGGCATTCTTTCGCCATGTACGGGGGAAATGCGCTCGCAGAATATGTATTGATACTTCAGACACAGAAAGGGGTTTGTTATGAGCTGCCTTTCTCAGACACGTTTGACAACTTTGGGCTCTCGAAATCGTCCCTATATCTGCGAAGCGGTCGTCGAAAGTACTGGCACGGATTCTGTTGCATTGTCGTTGAACACGGTTTTCTCCTTGTCTCACCGAGACAGCCCGACCCGTTAAACCCGGCGTCTTCTTTGAAGGCGTTCTGCGCCGTGAAGTCGAGACGAGCCCAATCTGACGACCAGAGTTAGGGACAAGACAATGTCAGTCATTGCCTCCGCGAGGTCCTGACGGAATGGCTGGCGGTCTCATCGGAGCTCCATTGAGTGCCTAGCGGACAATCAATCCTGGAAGTGGGCGGGCGACCGAGTGAGAAAAAGGGCAAGGCGGTCTGCAGTGCGATGTACCGTTGTCCATTTGTCATCTATCTATCCCCCAAACTCCCAAAACCAGCTTATCGGTCAATCAAACGGGTTGGAACCTGAATGAAGAGGAGGCGGAAGAAACTCATCACGTGCACGGACCGCGAAGCCGTCCTCGAACAAAAAACACCAGAAACCTTCATTCAGACCTTGTGACACGGACCTCGTTCGCTTATCTGCGGAACGTCATATGGCGGATTTCCTCCGCGGTTTTTGTTGTTTGTTGTTAACTCACTTGCATGCTCCCTGGAGAGAGAACAGGTCACAGGGCCAGGGAGCATGATTCGTGCCATGAACAGGGATCGCGGCGCTGGCGGCTAGGCAGTGCCACGCATGTACTGCCTCGACTTTTGCATCACTTCTCTACAAGGCTATATGAGGTTGGTAAAAGTCGGAGATCTCCTTCGTCAACGCCTCTCTCACTATCGATCCGCACAGCTTTGCGTACGGGTTGGTCTTGACCGCCAGCTGCCGTGCGGTCTCATTTCCATAGCGACCTCCCGCCCCGAGCTCCCGGCTCGCAGCTTCCTCCAGATCCTCTCTCGAAAGATGTTCAAGATGCGGCACGGCGGCAAGCATCTGTCGATTGTCGTCGGACTTGCTCGCCAGCAGCAGCAGATAGCCTCTGTGTGTATGTGCGGACGCGAGCACCTTTGCGTCAAAGTCCAGAAGGGTTGCGCTTGGTCCGGTTAGAGTTGAGAGTGAAATTGCCCGGGCAAGGTCTTGAAGGATCTCAGCCACGACGCCTGGGTTCCCAGGAAGGTCTGCGTCCCTGATGAGCATTCGCCGTGCTTGCGCCCTGTTGTTCCATGCAGAGGCGTATGAGGGTTCATTTGTGATGATTTCGGTCAATTGGGCGATTGAACGCTCGATGTCAACTCGTTGGGGCTGTTCCTGATTGATTGATCGCAATGCGAGTCGTTCCTGTTCCTGAAACCTCTTCTCTCTGCTGGGTATTCGATCATCAAGTCTGCTGCTGTTGATAGTGACAGTGCTTGATAGTGAGGCTTCTGGGTCGAATAGTGCCGACAAGACACTGGAGTCATTCGCACTCAGTCCAGAGGCTGCCATCCTGACAAGTCGTTTTGGATAGAAGATGTTGATTGCCTGTGGGATGGTTCCTGGTCGACTTATGAGCAAGATGGTGCTTCAGTGCAACTGCGGAAGCACAACCATGCAAATGACCCGATGCTCTCAAGTTGAGGTAAGAGCTTTACGCGTCTCACCGTCCCAACCCTGCTTTTCTTTGTCAAGGTAATGCCCATTGTTCGCTTATTCGCGGAAGATGTGCCCGGAGGTGCCTTGATGCCTTCCGTCCCCACAACTATTGAGGCACCTCAGTGTAGCATATGAGCAGTTACATAGCACATCCAACGCGTCTTGATAGCAGTCCTTTCCTCACTGCATGTTGCACACTCTCCTTCCTCTTCATAACCTCCGAATCTCACGAAAAGTAAGAACTTCAAGATGGCGCCCAGTGCTGTAGCTCCAACACCACTGCCCATCCATGAAATCAGACCCAAAGCGGTCCATAACAGCATGGAGTCGATGCAGTCATTGCCAAACACATCCAAAAAGGTTGCAAGTTATCGAGGATATGACCACGTTGCGTGGTGGGTGGGAAACGCCAAGCAGGCGGCAGCATTCTATGTCTCCCGGATGGGCTTTGAGAGGATCGCATACCGTGGTCTGGAGACTGGGTCGAGAGTGGTCGCCTCGCATGTTGTTCGCAATGGAGATGTTGTATTCGTCTTGAGTTCGCCGCTGCATGGGCCCGACTCCAAGGTTCCCTGGCTGTCCGACGACGATCGAGCTCTTTTGAGGGAGATGCACGATCATCTGACCACCCATGGGGACGCTGTCCGTGACGTTGCCTTTGAAGTTGACGACGTTGCTGCTGTATACGACGCTGCCGTTGCAAAGGGAGCTTATCCTGTTGCAGCACCAGCAAGCACGAGCGATGACTTTGGGTCCACGAAGACAGCGTCCATCAGAACATACGGGGACACCATTCATACTCTTATCGAGCGACAAAAGTATCAAGGGGCTTTCTTACCTGGTTATCGAGCCGTGGCAGATGTCGAGAAGACGGCCAAATACCTTCCGTCGGTCGATTTGGCCGTAATCGACCATTGCGTGGGTGAGTTTTGACATGCTGACTGCACCGTGAGCTCCCGTACTGATTTTTCCAGGAAACCAAGATTGGGACGAAATGGAGGCTGCTTGCGAGTATTATGAGAGAACACTGGGCTTTCATAGATTCTGGTCGGTGGACGACAAGGATATTTGCACCGACTATTCCGCGCTGAAGTCGGTAGTGATGGCCAGTCCGGATGAGAAGATCAAGATGCCAATCAACGAGCCTGCAAAGGGCATCCGGAAATCCCAAATAGAGGAATACATCGACTTCTACAACGGCGCAGGTGTCCAGCATATCGCGCTGAGAACCGACGACATCATCACCACTGTCACCAACCTCAAAGAGAGGGGGATCGAATTCATCAGTGTTCCAGATACTTACTACGAAACCATGTCGAAGAGGCTAGAGAGCGCCGGCATGAAGTTGAACGAAGACTTTACAGCTCTGAAGAAGCTCGGGATCCTCATCGACTTTGACGAGGGCGGGTATTTGCTGCAACTGTTCACCAAGCACTTGATGGACAGGCCGACGGTGTTTATCGAAATCATCCAGAGGAACAACTTTTCGGGGTTCGGGGCGGGGAATTTCAAGGCTTTGTTCGAGGCCATTGAGAGGGAGCAGATGGCGCGTGGTAATTTGTGATTGATAGGAAAGCTAATGCCATCTCAAATGCTGCAGATGTAGTTGTTGTGTGCAGAGCATGCTCATGTTGTTGTTGTTGTGAGACATGATAAAAAAGAGCGAGACAAAGAGTTGGGAGCACGACAATAAGCCAAAGTCGATCTCCGAGGCTGAAATGCGGGACGGAACGGCTTCCGACTTGCTGCCGTTGAATATAAACTCTACCTCTTCTTCTATTCCACGGTGTATCCAATAACATCGGGGTATGTACGTCGATGGTATCCTCTAGGGCATGAATCAGCTCAGTCCCCTTCAGGGTCGTGTTCGACAAGCCTGCGATCCGTGTAGACGCAAGAAAGTGAGATGTCCAGGCGAACAACCCAGCTGCAGCTTCTGCACGCGCCTCAACCAGCAATGCAGCTACACACGCAGCAGCAGCAGCAGCAGCGGCGGCGGCGATACGCGCGGATATCGCGTCGAGAAAGACAGAACAGGTGGCCGACCAACTGTGTGATTGCTCTGCAAACCCCTGGGGAGAAAAACGTAGCTCACGGTCTGCGTAGGACGATGGCCATTCCGATCGACAACGCGTCCAGAAACTGGAGGCCAGGATGGAGCAGATTGTGGATGCCGTCAAGTCTGTGAGCTCCTTTAAACAAGATGTAATAAACTGCCATGACTGACGTTTCAGTACGCTTGTGGAGCTCCAATCGGGACAGTCGTCGGCCAGACTCCATGGGACTTCGACGCCGCGACTCAGTGCCTCGTCCATTCTGTCCCAGGAAGAAATTCAACACGATGGCACGGCTCACCCTAGCGTCTCGAGATTCGATCCCTTACACCGGTTGTTCACCTTGACCTTTGCTCAGTTGGCGATGCTGACCAGTGCCAGACCAGATCCTCCGCCGGACGTGCTCCAGACATTAGTCAAGCTGTACCTCGAACGGATCGCGGATCAACCTCTGCCTCTCTTTGACGTCAAAAGACTGCCTTCTCGTGCGCAGAAATTCTCAAGAGGGCTTTTAAGGAGCTTTCTTGCCTTGACTGTCAGATACTCGGACAGTGATTTCTATAGCAACAGCCGATCCCGCGCCGTAGATTTCTACAAGAACTCGGCGTCGGAATTGTTGTTTGCCCAGGCCGCAGAGCCTTCTGGCGACCTGGAGACTCTTATGGCTTTCTGCCTGCTGTGCCTCAGCGAGATTGCAGGTACGTGAAGGCGTTGCGAGGATTGTATTAAGCTAACGAAGGATCCGGCAGATGGGAAAACAACTAGAGCTTGGATGGCTCTAGGCGTGGCTGTGCGAATGGCCGTATGCTCAAACACAATGTTCAATGCCGCCACGAGTACGACAGTCTCTGCAAACCCCGAGCTGTCCAGATGTTGCTGGAGCGTGTTCATCCTTGACCGAATGCACGGGAGCAGCTTTCGTTGTCTTCCGGCCATCTCTACTGAAGAGGCTATGCCTGAGATGCCCCCTGTTGCAAAACGGCCTTCATTAACTCTGCCAAACAGACTCGCGGAGTTCGAGGGCGCGGAGGAGAAGGACGCCGGTATCAACTCCTACGCTTTACAGTTATTGTCTATATGGGGTCGCTTGATGTCGTACCTCAAGACCATCAAACAGGGCAATCTTGAAGAGCCATGGGCCGCCAACTCGGTGTATCAACAGATCAAGTCGGAAATGTCTCGGTTCGAAACGGTGCTTCCGGAAGCCCACCGATTCAAGAACAACCGATTTCATGACAGGACACCTTCAGAGCTGGAAGAGCAGCGTGCATATTGGGCAGCTTGGGTCTTCACACAATGCATCTACCACACGATACATTGCACCCTGAACCACCCCTTTCTCCATATTGCTAGGATCCCGGGTCGACCACGACTCCGCTCTCCGTCATTCCTTCAACATGCAACCGACCAAGCGGTGCTGCACTCAGCCTGGGTCGTCCTTGTTCTAAGATTATGCGAGGAAAAGCACTTTACCATTTTCGATCCGTTTGTCGGTCACTTGGCTTCGATGATTACAACTGCGCAGTTTTTTTTGAAATTTTCAAAGGACGAGTCGCTGGCAGCAAGGGCCTCTAAAGATTTTGAAATGCTGAGAAGCTATGTTGATAAAATGGCGAATACCCACAGTCACCTGCTGCATACCGTGAGTACCTCAAGTGCATCCCCTTCCTGGTGTCATTGGACTAATCCTCTGCAGGTTTCGAAGCTTTCTAGGCTTGCACAGTTCGCAACATCACACGTCTATGCGGCTTCGAATAGTCCACCAAAGGTCGAGACTGCACTATTATGGGATCTGCTCGACTATGCAGTGTCATCGTCACCCGTCGTCGACAGCGGTGACTCCTCCGACAATGTGGAACTGAACGTGAATACTCAGTTTCTATCACCAATCAACCCAGACACACCCTTACCGCGAACAGCCCTACATAGCTCTCAAGAGCTTAGCTTGTCTGGGCCAACCATGTGGAGTGATGCAACGTTCGAATTTGACATGGCTGATATCTCGAACTTGCCTGATATGTCCCCCTTGATGACGCAAAGTGAGATCTGGATTGGGGGTCACCTGTGAAAGGTGGATGCTCCATATTTGAAAATTGAGACCTTTGAGAGACTCGTGACTCACGTCTCGTGTCTTTCCTAGCACTGCGAGACGAAGACCGGAACTTGATTTTTTCAGGAGTGTCGACAAGGCTGAATGTTCACGAGGCTGAGCTAGGCCAATGCCAGATCCGAAGTTCTTCCGCCTGCGCATCTTGTTCACCCCCTTGAGGACAACTCAACAATTCCCAACGACTCCACGCTGGCATCTCCTACAAGCCCACGACTCCTCCTGTGCACAAAAGGACGCGTATTTTTCTGCTGCCCGCAGTCTTGGTCTATCGTTAAACAAACCCTCCTCTTGATATTTGGGAAGAGACGCGTCACTCCTGAAACATACAACTTGTCGCAGGATACTGAGATGCCCAGCATGTGGCTCACGGATATGCAGAGTATGCGCTCCCGGACTTTCTTCCATGCCCAGTTGTACAATTTGAGGCTGACAACTCACAGAGGTTGGTGTCGCATTCTGCTCGGGAGGTAAATACATTGACTGGACGCTGTGAAAGTCGCAAACGCTAACCGATAAAAGGTGGATTGTTCTTGTTCGGAGGTGTCCTCATGTTCTTCGATCGCTCTATGTATGTGTTCTCAGCCACAGATCCGGGACGACATGCTAACATCTTGACAGGCTAGCGATGGGAAATGTTCGTTCACCCGACGATGCCGCAGTCACTGTACGCTGACTTGAACTCCTAGATCCTCTTCCTCATCGGCCTGACCCTTATCATCGGATTCCAAAAGACGTTTGTCTTCTTCGCCCGACGTCAAAAACTCAAAGGCACCGCTGCGTTCATGGCAGGCATACTTCTCATACTGATCCGGTGGCCACTGACTGGATTCCTGGTTGAACTCTACGGCATCTTCGTCCTCTTTGGCGACTTCTTTGCGACCATAGCATCGTTTGCCGGCAATATCCCCATTGTGGGCCCATACATCCAAATGGTACTGCAGAAGATCTCGAGCGGGCGGCGGAATGCAGAATTGCCAGTATGAAGACTGGGGACACATTTTGAGACGTCTCTATATCCTTGAGGACCTAGATTGCCAAGCGGGCATATTGGTACACGGTGGTCTCAGGAACATCTGCTTGTGCTGACCGACAACCCATGCGTCACCATCAGCGGGATGTATGAAAGCAAAAAGTTCCCTGAGAGACTGAAATGAGCCCGAATAACCATACATGTATGGGCTGTGCATAACTCCATACTCCTCACTGAATCACCAGCCTTCCCCGTCCTCGAGAAGATGAGCACCGGAAGACAGTCACAAATCTCCAGGACATTCGGCCATTTATTGGCACCTTGTACATGGATGTGCACACGCGGGGGGGGGTCTATGGTTGACCTTGTTGTGCAAACCTCACGTTCCGCGCATACCTACATTCTGCAGACCTGTGGGAATCCATCACCCACAAAACGACCGGCAGATGTTATCGACGGCAGCCAGAGCCCACTGCCACACAAGCGAGATCAACAGATGCTGCCTCCGTGACAAAGGTCCGAGATCATCAATCACGTGTTTAGTATCTGTCGCAACTACTCAAAATTAGTGAGAGCCTCACTATCGGAACGGGTGGTATGGTCCGAGGATGCGCACGGCTTCACCACAAGACGAAGTCCGAGGCAAGCGGAGTGAGCACAGGTCGTTGGGAGTCCTCTCAAGGCATCTTCGGAGCGAAGCAGGTTGGGAAACTAAGCTTGAGGGAGTATGGGTGCGCACATTCATAGCTCACAGCCCATCCTTCTTAGTCGCCGCCCAGACATCTTCATGGCTTGATGGGTACTGGCATTACCGTGGGTATGGATATGGCACTAGGCCTCAGCGCGGAGCACAATGCAAGCATATACCTACTGTATGCCTGTGAACCCAGAATACAGCAAGGCCATCCATCCATCATCGCAATACCTCTATTCCTCCCCCACCCGTACCGTGGTCTATGTTTATGTGTGTATGTGTGTCTTATTCTACGCAGCATATCAAGTGTCTATCAGAGCTTTCTCTCCCTCTCTTCTTCTCTCATCTCCCGTCTCTTCATCCCCCTCTCTCCCTCTCAAGGGCTTAAGGGGATATCAATCACGTAATATAATCGCAATGGACGGCGTTACTCACATGATATTAACCCCCCTCCTCCCCCCTGTTTCAACCATCTCTATCATGTGACAGTACGAGGTTTTTGCGGTATTAATCACATGATACCGAGTACTGAGTATAATGACAATGAACAGGCGTTATATCACGCGATGGACACGTACCACATACCGTACACTTTTTTCGTACACGCAGGTAGCCGTTGCTATGTACATACATACATGTAGTGAGTAGTGCAGTATGTATGGCGTACGTGTGTATATTTGTATGTGTGTATGTATGCACTTGTATACGTTTGTATGCAGTTGACGTATGTATGGCGTATACATACGTACTAGGTATGTGAGTATGAGTATGTGAGCATGTACGCACGTATGTATGCATGTTTACCTACCAACCTACCTATTTACTGGGTACCTAGCATGCATGTGTCGTTTTATCATGTATTGTACTTGCCCGCCCACTTTTCCAGCCCTCTGTGCTCTGTACTTGTACTCGGTACTTTTCCTTGTACTTGTAGTGAAAGTGAAAGTGAAAGTGAAAGTCAAACGCCCCGTGGAATCTTTACTGGAGCACATGCCATACCATGCTGTACCATGCTAGCATAACATATGGTTCAGTCCCACATTGTCATTTCTTCTCCCGGCAATACCAGGTGGGGATATAGAGTCGATGGGTAGAAGAGTGCACATATGTACCTGTATAACTAGTCTGAATCTCCCCCCATGTGTGTTTGCTCATAGGCCCTGCGAATACGAATCAATGCTCCCCCCACCGCCACCGCTGCCCCCACCGCCAGGCCACCCGATAAAGGCGCCCAGGCCGTGGGCGTTGACGTCCGGCGCCGTCGCCAACAGGTCGTAACCCATGCCCATGCTCCAGAGCATGTCGTCCTCGGTCTGCCAGCCGCCAAACGTGCCCGCGGAGGTCGACGTGGGCTGAGAGTGCGGGGAGAGGGCGTAGGGGTCGAAATTGGTGCCGCCACCACTGCCGTTTGAATGTTGCTGCTGCTGCTGTTGTTGTTGCGCGCCACCTGTTGGGGTGAAGGGTGTCGGAGAGGTCGTGGTGTGTTGTGGAGGGAGGAGGGTCGGTGTGGTGGTCTGGGACGAAACGTACAGGTCTGGCGGCTGGTTGGCATATGATTGTCCCGGAACCTGGCCAGGATGTTGCTGGGCGTAGGGCGTGTCTCTGCCACCGTTCTGTCGCGAGCCCATCACTGCCGCTGCCGCATCGAGGGATCCGTACCCCGGGGTGCCGTTTTCCGCACCAGCAGGTCTTCCAAGCTGACCGTTCCCACCCACCAGGTTGCGCCGCAATAGTCTTTCAAAACCATCGGCCATCGCGTAAAGGATGTGGCCTTTGCCTGCCTGACAACTCCTGAACAGTTCAATGACTTTTTCAATGAGGGGCTTTGTCTTCAATTCCGGGTCGATGCTGACGCCAATCCCCGTCCATCGACTCGACATTTTGATCAGGAAGACCACCGCGAAGGCAATCACGGTGTGCAAGTAGAGCGGCACACCGACCATGGAGTCGCGAATGGAGGGCTCTTCCAGCACGATGATCAGGATCTCATGCGCCGAGGAAATCGCGTGCGATGCGAGTGGCCGCAGAGATGTGGGCAGAGTTGATGTGGAGGAAATGGTGAAAAGGGAACGACCTCGTAACGCGAGGGAGTTGAGCATCATCGACGCAAAGTGGTAGTGCAATTCGACGCCTAAGGGGGGAAAAGTAACCTGGTTAGACGGAGAAATGTAGATAGTAT
Source organism: Fonsecaea nubica (assembly GCF_001646965.1). NCBI lineage: Eukaryota > Fungi > Ascomycota > Eurotiomycetes > Chaetothyriales > Herpotrichiellaceae > Fonsecaea > Fonsecaea nubica. The sequence goes on from NW_019173731.1 coordinate 41,423, forward strand.
AGTGGCGGAAAAAAACTCACCAACAGCAGGATAATCCCCCACATGCGCATCCCTATTCAACGCATGACGAAACTGATATCTCCAGCGATGCAAATCCTCGATAAAGCGCTGATGGGTGAGAAGAGTGACATCATCCCCATCCATCAGTCTCTCGGCCTCCAAGCCAAAGTGGTTGTACGCTTTGCTCAAGATAATGAACAAAGTAACCTGCGACAGCACTCTCCGATCTGACGGCGTACATTCAGGAGCATTGAGGAAGACATCGTACTCTTTGATGGCTTGAAGTTCTGCCGTCACCGGCGGCCGGCCGTATGCGATGGAGAAGTGGTGATCGAGAACGTAGAGGAGATACCATAACCTGGCTCGCTCAAATGCGTGTTCGCGGTCACTTACCGACTGCTTTTGCGAGTAGAGGGCTTTGAAAAAGGCTTGGTGGAGGTTCAACTCGGTCGCCATACGCACGCAGTGGCCGGAGAGTTTCCAGCTGAGATCCGGAAGCCAGAATGCTGCGATACACAGGGCGCGGATGTCTTCGAGGGTATGGAAACGGTCGAAGAAAGACGCGGCGATGAGGTCTCGTAGATGCTTGTGCGCAGAGGCGTGGATCTTCTCTTTGCCTGGGATATGGAGAGACGTGACGGTGATGATGGCAGTGAAGAACAGCGTCGAGGATTCGCGCACGGAGAGCAATGTGCGGGATTCGTGGACGGTGGCGTCGAACAGATAGCGCGAGAGGGTCGTCTTGAACAAGCTGAACATTTCCTCTGCTTCCTCTACGCTAATGACCCCCATAGAAATGAGGTCGTTCTCCATATTCTTCTTTGAATTACGACGTGCTGGGTCGCCATACTTAAGGCGGCTCCGCAGGGTGTTGAGTTGAGTGACCTCGTACAAGCTGCCCATAGGCGCAGGAGCAACTTCATGCGCATCTTCTTGGTTCGGCTCTCGCGAATTTTCCCGTGTGGTCTGCGCGTTGGAGTCGGCGGGAATAGGTTGTGGCGGTGGTTGCAGGTGTTGGGAGGGATGAGTGCGAGAGTAAGCTTCCAGCGGCGGCATCTTCAATCGAGAGAGAATGTCTTCGACAGCTCTGTCAAGCCTCACAATTGACGGGTGAGGGTTTTCGCCATCGTCGTCAAGACTCACTCTCATGCGTTTCGATGTAATACAATCCAAGCCCAAGCGCTGGCATCTGGAGCATCCAGCATCGCCTCGTTCCAGACTGTCGCATTTCACCTTGAGTTTGCGGCACGCCAAACAGGCTCTACCCTTGCGCGAAACATGGGGTTCCGTCGGCAGGTGATCGGCGGACCTCTTGCGACCGTGCAGAGGCGACGTGTTGATATTATTGTCGTCGGCCGAGCCTGCCCACGAGGCCTGACGAGGAATGTTGCTGATGGACGGATTTGATTCCGCCGGAGCTTGTTGGGCGTGATCTTTGGTGTCGGTCATGATCGGTCATAGGCTTCGTCCCCAGCTACACCGTCGGCAAGAACAAGAGACGACAGAGACTATCGCAGATGGCGGCAAGTGTCGAGGACAAATAACAATATCATAGACAATCAATCGGGGGTCATGGGTTCAGGTCATTCCAGGCGCGGCGCATGGGGATCTGGACCATGGAAAGCGAGGAGCTGCGAAAGTTTGATTTCCTCCGACGGAGACAAATGCGCGAATCCCCGCTTCCCGCCTCCCGCCTCCCGCCTTGCGCTTGGCGCCGCGTCGGTTTCCCCTTCTGCCCCTCTGCCCCTCAAACCCCATCATCACAGCCTCGCAGATTCACAGCAAATAGGAATATGGATCCATTGCCCCATTATGTATTAGCCCCCGAGAATTAAGACGATAACTGAACCACATTCTCTCTTGTCTCATCGATAAGGCTCACCACCGAAGTGGCCAACGCCAACGGGGAAAGGCGCTCGACTCTGCTCGGATAAGTGATGAATTACTGCTATAAGAATATCGGTCTGAGCCATATGTGCTGCAGCCGTCCATTCAGGGCATTCAAAACACACTCCCCTCTCATGGTATCCGTCCCGCTATTCTGCACGATCAAGGTCGTGCTGGCAACGACCACGTCGGGTCAGAGACATTGCTTCTCCCTCCCAACATCTTCTCCACGCGCAGTTTAAACACCGTCCCATTGTGGATATCCCACTCCCCTTTGGTTCTTTCCAGGTTGATACCCGCGGGTCCTGCATCTTCAACAGTGAAGAATTCCGGGTTGCTATCCAGTATCTCTGCGTATAGTTCTCCTTGAGCCGCGTACAAAGAGCACACATCGTTCTTGACCCTTGAGGCCAAGACCTCCATTCGTCGATAATCTTTCTTCAGCTGGGCCATCTTTTGAGCTCCTTCTTCAGTTTCATACCCTCGCAACTTGCCCATACCACGAGGATGGTGACCGCCATGAGGACTTTGAATCGTTCTCTGCACATCTTCTTCAAGAGTTAGACGACTCTTGAACTCGAGCCAGCGGCGCCTCTTCAACTTGACTTGTTCCAGCAGCTTTTGGGCCGCGGTGTCGTGCTCTAGCCAGGTGCTGGACAGATATTGGACCAGTCTGGCATCGATCAAACGGCAGTCTTTGTGCAGCAAGTTGTAAGCGCTCCAGATGCGGGCATGGGTTTTGATCCATTTCTCCAACGCCGAGTTCACCACCCCGATTTTTCCAATCAGTAGTCGACAACTCTGAAGACTTCGCAATGTCATTCCAACCCCGCCCGAGGCCTGGGTTGTCGGCACGCTTGCTGCAGCGTCGGTGGATTTGGGGATCGGTTCCAGATCCGGAACGACATCATAGAATCCCTTTGGGACTGGACGCTCCAAAAACCTCTCCAGGAAAGGGCGCCAAAGACTCGACACACGCTTTCCTGGGTACACTAGGTTTGCATCTTCTTCCCAGTCTGTAAACTCCCCTGGTATTGCCAGGAAGTACATTGTCTTCTGCTAGTTCCAGGCCTCAAAGCTTTGGTTCAATTGTATTTATCTTCTGCCAAACGAGACTTCCTGCGAGGTCCAACCCGCCGACAATTTGGTGAACAGTTGTGGCGTGGATGAGGGATAGGAAAATGTAGGCAATGCGGAGAGAGGTGAGGATCAGTAACCAGAACTTCTATCGCCTTCGGCAATGCAATCGAATCTGTGTTCTGAGACTGAGTGGGCGGCAGTTCCTGAAGAATACAGGGAGGCTAGAAAGCAACGTCAATGGAACGCCAACTAAGGATAGCAGCAGAAACGAGAGAATGTAAATGTTGGCATACAACAACAAAGACATGCTGGGAAGGCAAAAGGGGAAGACGGTCAGGGGGTTGTTTTGAAATGTTTGATAGAGGCTCAGAAGCTCCTTCCCTCAGTAAGTCAGTCCTGCCTCTCAGTAGACGGTTCCTTTAGCGGATGCTCAGTTGATGAAGCCACACCGTTACCAGTCACATCCTGCGCGGCTGGGAGCTCGGGACTACCGTTGCTTGACGGGGTGAGGCCAGCCATGTGAAGTTGGTGATGGGAGCCGTGCTGCTCCAAGCAGTCGGCAACCACGCTCTGTGACGAGACAGAGAAACTTTTCAAACCAAGAGGTATTGTGTGTCGGGGTGAAGTCGGTGTTGAGACGAAGAGATGAGACTGGGTTTCAGCGGAAACGTGATCTGAGTTTGTGGTCTGTGATTTAGTTCAGAAGGGCACTGTTGTTATCTGCGAGAGAGACTGAGTGCCAATTTCGCGTAGAGTGAGAATCGGGGAAGGCTCACATAGCAGCACAGTTCAGGTTAAAGGCTCAATAGTACCAGCGAAGAATATCATTATTATCAAGGCGTGGAAGAAGAATGTCTACTAGTAGTGGCTGGAAAAGAAGAGACAAATGTGAGGTCCTTTTCGCGCGTGTCTTTCTTCCCCCTGACAGAGCGCAGGCACACCCACACGCACACGTTTTTCTCTCTCGCACATACCCTAGATTTATCCAGTACATTGTAAAGGTCCGAATTCGAGGTATTGACTTGACTCTCTATCTCACACACAATCTACCTTGCCCTCTTTATTTCATTACGAATTCAGCATCGCAAAGCAGGGAAGGGAGAGAGTAAACACTACCAGAAAAAATCCGAATGCTAGGATGATAAGATGTTTGAAGAGTAATATCCCGCAGGGAAAGGCAAGAACCGAGAGGAGCGAGTGAGAGAAAAAGACATGAGGAGAATAAAAGGCTCAAACACGGATCAAGAGAGAATACAGAGGAGAAATTGATGGCCCCTTTTGTTGTGTTGGTTGTTATCATCTGATCTCTGCTTCCAGGAGGGAGGGCCAACGGTCCAACGCAAAGATCTCTGGCAACCAGAAATTCGCCAAGAAGTTGGAACTTTTGGTTACTCGCGATTTGTGAGAAGGTTTCCCCAAGCTCTGCTTGTCCTTGTTCACTCCGTAGTGACCCAACCTCATAAGGCAAGGTGACTTGAACGAAACTGAATCCTGCTTCGCTCAGTCTCGCATATGGACTGCTCTCCACTGTTGTGACATGTGCTGTCGTAGCGATCCCCATGTTTCTGCTCTGGCCATACCAGCACGGCATATGTAAGGAACGAACGGCTTGCTGCTGCCTTTCAAATCATCCGGTGCACTGTTTGATCAACGTGGACAGAAACCCCCCTATCACTGCCTCACTCCCAACTCCCCGTCACTCTCTGACAGGGACACAATCCAAGACTCCACGGGAAGAAAACCTCTGGCACAATCCCTGGTTTCTGTTCTTGGCCACCGGCATTTATTCTCTCCTTCGGCTGGGGGAAGCACGCGTTTGGACCTTCTTGACATGATCATCAGCCCGCTGCTGTATCTCTCTTGCAGCTGTCAATAGCACATGAAGTTGACCATAACTTCACGTATAATCATTCCCGCCGCCCGGTACCTACTCCGTTCGTGGTCCAGTTCATTCCGATACTCGGGGTACGTTTCGACTAGAGATGTATAGACACCATTGTCTCCCCATTTTCTCCTGCCCACTTCACTGTGTGCTTCGATCAGATCCCAGAGAGGACGGCCTCCGCTCCATTCGCTCGTGTTCATGATTTTTTTCAGGACAAGCTGGTATTGTTCCTCTAGGTGGGGAATATACGAGTTTGGGGCGGAATCTGGAACTGGGCCAGGGGTAGAGGTAGAGGCCGAGGAATGATAGTTGGGTCCCGTTGGGGAGGGCCACTCCAGAGTGCCAGAACGGTGCAGGTTGTCTAAGTATTCTTTCAGGGCATCTTCAGCATCCTGAAGAGTGTCCACGAGTACATCGAGGTCGAGGGGCGTTATGGGTCCGTCAATGTGCCGGTGATCGCAGTCTGGATATCCAGGCTTTATTCTTGTTTTTTGGGGCATTTTTAGATGAGGCGAGTACGGCGTGTTCAAGCTCTCAAGTTTGATGTTGACGTTGTTGTAGTCGTTGACGTACTTTGTAGACGAAGGGGTAAGGTTAGGAAGTGGCTGCCTTATGGTGAAGCTGACGGGGCAGGGGAGTGCGAAGTAGGGGATGTGATATCCATGTCAAAAGGCAGTGGTTGAAATTCGAGTACGTGTTGTAGAAGGTGAAGTCCCGGAAAGGGGACTGCCTTCACGTCCCTAAGCATGCACGACTGCCTAGCACTTGCGTGAAACAAGAAAAGGCGCAGTCTGTCAGGTCACTTTAATGTCTGATGGTGAACATCCTTGAGACCTCAAATGCCTAAGAACTGCGTTCTCGATCCCGGATTATTTTTGATCATCGCTTGCTCCATTTCCTAATCACTATTGTGAGTGCGTCATGGGCCTCACCCGGCCATATCTCCCACCACCGACTCCTGACGTACACGAATCCAAGTCAAAGTTCCAAGGACATAGTGAGCTCGGGGAGATCCATTCGGGGATAGTGCTGCTGAATCTCGCGACAGAGCATCTCATAGATCGACATCCGCCTTTAATATTCTCCAGCTTCAACAGAACCAGACTCCTTGTTTATCTCCCCTAGCGCAACTGACAGCTCACGCGTCATATTCTCGAGTAATCTGTTGAATGCCTCCGAGCACCTCACGATATGGCGTTTTGCCACCCCCAGCTGACGCATCTCAACTGTCCGAGCTCGCAGAGGAACAGACGGCAGATTTGGAAATCCATTGAGCCTGGTCTGGATATCCTCTGTAATACAGTCGATGATGCGTTTTGTCTGGAGAAGGACAACGTAGAGCACCATAGCCGTAAACAGTGTCCAATATTGTGGAAGCGGACCATGGTCTTGGTCTTTGGGCAGCCGTCCAGTGTCTTGCATCACTCTGTAGGTCTCGGTCCACTTGAACATGTCAAAGGCCAACCAAGGATATTCCTCCCAAGTACTCTTTGACATGCAGATGTCACTTCGGAATTGTCTGTACTTTGGCCGAAAATAGGCATTGGATCGACGACGCTCGCTCGCGATCTGCGGTCCAGACGCCACTGACAACTCCACTAGAGCCGCAACGTTGGTTAATTCGGCCACAACCAGATCATCAGGGTTTTCTGTAGCAGAGGTCGGCGAGCCACTGTCATCTGGTGTATCTGGTCCTCCAGATTTGACTTGATTGGGTGAAGGGGACAAAATCCGATCCGCTAAGAACGACCTCATCGCGTTGAAAACGTCCATGTCGACGCCGGCACGTGCTAAGCAATGCCAGTTTCCTTGGGCAGGATCGGTACGCTGTCGTGGTGGTGTATCGAGTGAGTTAATGCCCGAGGACTTGCTTTCGATGCCAAGATAAGTAAATACTGCCCCGAACTCACCCCCGATTCGGAAAGAGGTGATGCCGCCCGGTGGTTGCCCCGAATCACCTGTGGCTCACCAGTCATGGGGGCCAAAATCCTTGGCGCCTTAACGCCGATGGTGCGACTTTGCCCCTGCTCCCTCCAGTGGATTTCCCTGCAGACAGGCGTGATTGGCTTTCTCTATTCCACTGCTGTGGTGATCATGGCCCATCCAATAGAACCGCGAAGCCTCTCAAAAGCAGCGTCGCTAGGGGGCACTCTCCAGGGCTGGCTTCGACTTGACAAGCGATGAAATGACTCTTTGGAATCATTCCTAGTCATCGTCTCACACAATTCAATTCATTCCTTGAATCCAACAAGAATACCTCCTCGCTCCTTTCACCAGATTCTAACGCTATCACCTTTCCGCTCCCTGCTTTAGCTAACTATGCAAAACCGTTAGTACTCGTGGACTAATCACACGTTGGAGAGAATAACTTAAACCTATGTAAGTCCGACCCTTTCCCAGAAATTCCTGCTAGCGATAAGTCTTCTACCGCCTCTGCTCGCTACCCTCCGATCTATCTACGTCCACCTTCCTTAATGTCCTGTCGCCCGTGAATATGACTATTATACTGTAACAATGATACCAATAGAGGGTAAGACTTGTCACGTACAGGGTGGGCTGAGAGGAATCACGAGTCGCTGCGAGGACACAAGGTAGGGTATGGAATAGCAATGTGCTGAAACCTATCTCTCTATCCCAAGCCCTTCGAGCCTTTCTTATAACCCTTTGGCTATCGCGTCCGGCTACCGCGTTCGGCCACCGCGTCCAGCCACCCTTTGTGGTATCCATTTCCTGTCGAAAGGCTAGGAACTCTGTTCGGAGAGCTGGGAACCCTATTTTGTTGAGGTTTCTGGCTTCCAGGAAGGCTGGGATTCCTGCCACTACGGTGGGTGTTGCATTTAACCTTCGTACGCTGATCGAAACGTGTTCCTGAGAACCTGTCCTATAGTACAGTCACGCGAGTCGTCCTTTGCCCTGGCTGTACCGTACGGCTCTAGTCGATAGGTTGTTTAATTGGATGCGGCGCCTCTGGACGATTCAAAAGGCCATCCTTGTAACAGAGCTTTTCATCCAATTCTATGATGCATTTATTCCCATTGATGACCTTATCCCATCTTTGGAAGAACAGTTTGTGGATCCTGTCCTTACAGGGCTTGGGCATTCAATGTCCACTTTGACGTCGACAGTCGGCCAACAAATATTCAACATAATAGATGTCATTTATGCAATGTATTGGCAGTTCACTGGCAAGCTTGAGGATGAAACGATCGCGATTACCAGTTTACTCAACATCGATGCTTAGCTTTAGCGAATATCAACCCCAGTGAAAGAATGAAGGGATTCCACATAATGGTTTACAACCTCCGTAGGTCAATCATCTTCCTGGACTTGCCCAAGCTCCATGACCAAGAATCCAGATGAGCGCCGCCAATACTTCTCTACCAGACAGGGCAGGGAATATCTCGTCATGACCGCACTGGCACTTATAAACGCGACGGCTTCACAGCTGAATACATCACACTCCGCTTTGATGAGGTATGCATTGAGCAGGAGGAGAGTGTACGTCTCGTCTCCTCCCGTTTGGATCAGTTTTACTTTCTGTACAACGAGAGTCCTGTGTCTGGGACCTACAGCTACAACGCCCTTCTGTTACGGAAGCCGCTAAACCCAGAGGATTTCGGTGAAGCTGTCGCTGTGCTTTGCAAAACACCCTCTAGCTTCGACGACGATAACACCCCGGTAGCTTGCATTTCTCAAAGACTGATCGTGGCTGAGAGGCTTCGCCCAAAATCTGAGGAAAGAGACTGTACGTTTCTATGAACTGTCGAAGACTTCTCGCGTCTCGGGAAATCTTTCGCAGTAGGACCACCACTCCAGGATGGCTTTTAACTTCAATTTGTGCTGTTTTGGAAGGCTAGACAAAACTTAGACCTACCTAAATATGTGTAGGTATATCGTGAGAGCCACAGCGCTGCATGGACATGGGTCCTTACTATAGCAGGGAGGGGGACGTAGCGTGACGGCAGATACCTGCAGAGGAAGCAGAAGCAGAAGTGTCAGGAGAAGCCAATACCGTCCAGTCTGATTCGATCTTTACACGCTCTTGCTATATGGAACTTTTCCAAAGTCCCCGAGTCAGTCGCGAGATTCGAGCCTACTGTATTGACCTATCTCTATGAAAACTATAACGGCATGAAATGAATGGTCCCGAAGAATCGCGGTGGTCAATGTTAAGCTTAACAGCAGTGCCGAAGACACGAGCCTTCCTTAAATGACATGTCTGGAAAATGTAATGTTCCCTTATTCATCTATTTTCAATGTTCTTGGTGTTCTGGTTTCGGTGTGGCCGGTCAGAGCGACCGGTAATAATGCTTCTTGCTCTTTCCTTACCCGATACAAGTTTTTGACAGCTTCCAGAAGCTGTGTTTTTCCCGACACGATGATAGGTAGGAGCTTTGGCAAATAGAGCAGGTGCAAAAGCCCCTTCTTCTTCATTCAAGTCCCCTCTTCTTTCGCCCTCTCCTCCACCCAACTCTTCATCCTTGAGACATCCTTACTCATCGGCTCATTGCATCACTGTCCCCTACGGTCCATTCATTGCACAGCCATCTTTAGCATTACCCAAGCAGTGGTATCCGTCCAGCTCATCAACCTAATCTTTCATACTGCATGCTTGTGGCATTGCTCATTGCAAAGGCAGGCTTTCCCCATGGAATCCCAATGATAGAAAAAACCAACTTCCAGAGTGTCGCGGCCTGCGGGCTGCTTCACAATGTGGATTTTGTCATCCTTCTGAAGGGACACCCAGGTGGTTTCGGGTTTTTTTCGTGTTTTCGCTATCCGCACCTGTCTCAGCTTTGGCTGACAAAAAAAATTTCTTTTAGGACTTCGAATCGATATCCATCAGTCCCCGAAATGGTATCAACAATTGTCAGTTACCCTCGTGCAACGACCTCCGCTCGTCTCGCTCTAGCCTCTTTAAGTACTCACCTCAGTGAATCGACCTATCCAGATCCGGGCACCTCAACGGACAAGCGCCGTATAAGAGTTGGCGGTAGGCAAAATCACATATTGAAGGAACACGAAATGATCGGTCGACTTTGCGAACTTGAAGTCAGGAAGTCGAGGTGGGAAGGCGGATAGTAGGATACCCGTCTAGGTGATAAAAGCTTGTACATAGGCAGCTAATCGCATAACGTTTCCGGGGCATCAGTTTCTCTCCATTAATCAAAGATAAAGCTAACGAGTGAAAATATGTGTTAGGTCAAGGTGCCTCAGAATGGTACTCTTGTTTAAAGCCGACGAGCTAACCGAACAAATCGGCGCTCGAGGACGTTTAGAGTCCTGAGTTCATCATTGGCAACCCCTGAGCCCTCATGCATCTATCGACCAACTCGTTTGTCACCCTCTCGATAATGCTTGTAGAAAAGAAAGGAGGATTGGTATTTACTCTGGCCTTCGTTTTTATATGCGCTCTGAAATGGCTGCCTAGAAGACCCACTCGCTAGATGCTTGGCAATAAAAGCTTGATATCCCAAATTCGTTCGAATGACTAATATGATGAATAATGCAAAATCCCCTCCCTCCACCAAGCAGTCTCAACGTCACGACGAGCCTGGCAATCCTCTACTTCATCCTGCCGCGACCGTGACCGCACTTATCGAGAGGCCTGTACTCACCCTGTCGGCTTTGTCTGATGAGAGCAATAAACAGAACCTTCGTTTGTTGTCTCTCTAGTGGGAACGGCTTAGTCCATCGAAGCTTGTTGCCGCCAGAAAATGCTGCGCTTGTTCAGCCTCTTCCACTTCCGCCCTTGCCATCTCCTTTCTCTGTTACGAGTGTCTGCATTGGTTTTGAACTAGGACATGCGCATCTTCGACCAATCCGGAATCCTCCCTGTCTACCTCCTTCCCTGTGACCCGCCAGCTCCATATTCCGTAATAAGTTTCTCAACTCTTACCCCAAGCCTCGACGCCGATCGACGGCGGCTTGGTTCATCCGGGATGAGGAGCCAGACTATCCCGATAACCATCCTTCCCATAAGTGTGCCCTGATCGTTCAGCATTCGGGCAAGTCCTTCCCTTCTATAACTGAGCCGACTCTAACTTCTAAAGGAATGCTGGGGGATTAAATTCAGTAGTGGTGATTTCGGATGGTAAAAACCACGTAAGAGAAAGGCATAGGTGTTATAACTAAACAAACTGTGGGACACTGAATCCCCCTCAAACCTTATAAAAAATCACACAGCGCACGCCTGCCACACCGCCGCAAGCTACGCGAAGACACGACGTCACAGTCTATGGTCGTGGTGGTTGTGTGAGCAGCGCCGACTGGTGAGGCCGATGACGCGCCTGGCGCAGGGTCGGGGCGGCGCCTTTAAGTCTCACCTCATGACCTACATTGTCCAGGCTAAACGTCTCGCACTTAAGGAGTCCATCATCGGTAATCCTCAGCGAGAAAGATAGAGAAGATGGCAGGTCGCTGTGGTATCGAGCCCAAGGGAATTAAGAGCATAGGAAATCGGCACATTGCAGGCAACGACGCCAGGGCCACGTGGGGCATCGTCATAAACCAGTTGAAGAGACTTACCAGTGCGGAAGCGTGAAGGGTCGTCTCTTGCCCCCAAGGCTGAATTCTAGGAGCCATCACAGAAAGGAATACATATCGTCGAGAGTAGCAAGGTGCTCAAGGTGCCTTCTACTATAGTACATAGTGATAAAGCCTTTATAGTCTCAGTAGGAGCTCTTCTTCTATATGCCGCTTCTTTTTCACCTACTCCGTAGTAGCAGCCAAAGGGAATCTTGCCGCGCAGGCCTCCGTCGCAGCCGGGGTGGCTACCTTCGCGAGCAACGGCTCGGTGCTGTTAAAGGTGCAAGACAATATGGCTGCAGTAGCATAGGTAGGTTCCAAACCAGTCATCAACTGCCAAATCGTATCCCGAACACACCACAGGGGGAACCAAAATTCGGCACTCATCTCAACCTATCAAAATATGTAGACAATAGCCCAGGTTTCGCCGTACATAGAAGCAGTCAATTCCCGTTCTTCGTCGTTGTATTCAAGTCTCGAGCGCCGAACAGAACACACTATCCAGCAACAAACCAAGCAGCCGGAGCCGGGGCTATCGCGCCCATTTTCAAAACTCGGTCAAGCGATGTAATCAAATGGCTGACACTAGTCAATTCAGGTTGGGTGAAGGTGAGCGAGATGAGTGCGAAGGTGAGAGGAGGGTGAGTGCTTTTAAAAGAGGCACGGCCTGGGTGAGTCGCACCCGAGCTCGGAGCAGTTTTTACTTCCCTTTACGTGCAAGACAGGTAAATATGGAAAGGCATAGGCGGGTGAGGGCTCTGTGTAACGATGAGTAGGGGCTCTGTTCAGCGGTCAATTCGAGATTGAAATGAAAAACTTGAGGTGAAATGTTGAAAAGGCAACTGCTTGACTGCGCCCAAGTAAGTATCAGGGTTGGCCATATTCACCTGCGAAGTTCGGCAGGAACTACATGCCTAGAAATATTTTGCTTGTTTGTTTGATTTCCCCCTTTCCCATGGAATGGGTCTTTCTGCTAGAGCTGCTTGTAAAATAAAAGCCACGTTGATCCCCAGACTTCATTCTGCAACGTGAAAATGCGTCTTGATCACCTTCTTCCCGTCCCGATAGCGATCCAGGACATCATTCACCTTGTCTACATCCAGCCCCTTGACCACCTCGTACTGACTCGGCTTCAGCTTTCCCTCGATCAAATACTGCGGCACACGTTCCCAGAAAGGCTTGCACACGTCGGGTTTTGCGTGTGAGCTGCCAAAGACGTTGAGCAGTTCATAACCTTCCTTCTTTGGGTGGATCTGAGACTCGTCTACCGCTCCAGTGGGGAGCAAGCGGGCAACTTTGCCTTTTTTGGTCGAGGAGAGCGCGTTGATTGCGATGGTTTGCGTTTTGGGAGGGTTGATGGCGTCGTAGGCGTACAGCAAGTCATCACCAACGAGAGATCGGATTCGCTTGGTGAGGTCCTCTGGCGAGGCGTGTCGGTCAACTACGTCTGTCGCGCCGTAGGATCTCAACTCAGCCTCGTCACCCCCGACCACGACGATACGTCCGATGCCAGCCAGCGCAGCGAGCTGGACGCCGAACCTCCCGCAGTTGCTGCCTCCGCCCATAATCAGTAGCGTGGTGCCTTTGTAGTCGAAGCTGGACGCGGCATCGGTCCAGGGAGCGGGAATGGCCAGCGCTGAAGCGTCGAAGAGTGCAACCAGCGGGGCAATCACATTGGTGGGCAGAGTAGCCGCGTCGTCGTCGGTGAACCCCTGAGGGATCTTGGCTGAGGCTTCAACGTCGGCGACGGCGTACTCCTGGAAACCACTCTGGGCATAAACATTGTCAAATCCAGCTTGGGCGACAATGTGGTCACCGACGGCGTACTTTGTCACATTCGCGCCGAGGGCGACGACTTCGCCCACCACGTCGTTGGTGAGGATAGCTGGTAGCTTCTCAGCGATGAACAGGCCCCAATCACGGGCCTTTTCGTCGTGTGGGTTTGGTCCAGCAACAGTGACGCGGAGGAGGACCTGATCTGGGCCGGGTTGAGGAACAGGGCGGTCTGTGACTAGGACTAGAGGCTTGCCGACCTCAGTGACGAGGAGAGCTTTCTGAGTTTTGGGAACCATGTCGTCAGGCTATGTGTGTACTGTGATGAATATGGATTGAATAGTTGGGTGCAGAGCAAGTGATGAGAAATGGTTTATGTATGTTCAATCGCTGAAACAAAGAGTCTCAGCGCGGCTCAACATCCACATCCAATGCACGCCTCCCAGCTATTTAAATACACTTTGAACCTCTACATATTCATTTGTCAATATAGGCCTGTGCTCTTGTTTGGCTTTGTAGTTACTCCGGCCCCGCGGAGTCTATCACGCCGTCCCCATCACATCAATCAATCAAACAATCAATCAATCAATCAGGCCACAAGCACGAGCGAGGCTGACGTGGGGTTGGCTCCTGCGTTGTTTTGTGGTGGATACTAATCAGACTCACCAGTAAGTGTGATGGGTGAGGGGCATTTTCGACCGCGCTTAGTAATTACAAACTCGGGGTTTCGAAAGCAAGGGCCAATTCCTTTCCCCAGGCAGGCACAGCAGGGGCAAGGGACAAGGGGCCCTGGGGGCCAAGGCTGAGCGAGCAGCTCGGGCTTAACGAATGCCGAACGAAGCTGGACCATCAAGCCATGTACATGTGCATACCGCAGCTGAAATGAAGGATACCCATACGCTATATCGCCGAGTACTATCTATCTTATGTCCGAAAGCCTTGAGACTGCATCATTCCTGGCTAAAAGAGAAGAATACAGATGAATAATTAATTTGCTTGCACCACAGAATACAGAATGCAGGGTGAGGGAACTGGGAACTCGGGATCAATCCGCTTGTTTGGACCGAGTTACTACTGATGGTTGACTGAGGGCGAGAAGTTGATGACAAACACCAGTCACACCTGAAAAAAAAAACTTGCGTTCTACGAGAATACTGGCCTCGGACATGGAAAGAATAGTAGAAACGGCAAAGGGACAACTTTCGTCCGATTGTGTATTTGTAGCTCTAGCGATCGTTGGCTTTGTTTAATGTTGCCAACCGAACCTCCATTTGTTAGGCATAGGCGAGTTGACCAATTATCTCTATCGTCAAAGGTTGTATAACTCCTCCTTGACTGCTACTGCTCGACAAGGAATGACACACGTGAGTCGGAGCTATCACCTTGTCGAACTGTCCTCGCCTCCCAGGCTGAATGGACCAACAGAATGAGACTAGGTCAGGGCACGAAGACATCGATGAACGCCGTGAAACTTCTAACTGGCCAGCTTTTCCTCCCAAGGACCCCCCTCAATTTTGATCTCCTCCAGGCAGTTCAACAACGTCAAGTCGTAAAAAATAGCAGTCAAACGCTGCAACAATGACACTCCATACCTCCGAACCACCTTCGTCCGATTACCTGGATCGCGTCTTCCCCATCTTCCTCTTGCCCTTGATCAAGTGGGCTGGTAGCGATGCCGTCTCGTGACGATCTGCCTCGCCTTGTCTGGCCATGCGGTTCATCTTCCGTTGGCTCAGTTTTGCCATACGTTGGGCCTTTTCGCTCTTTGCAGGGTCTGTCACTCCTGTCGCACTCACACCCAAGCCATCCGTCAGCCTGTTTGTCTTTGGCGCTCTGGACAGTGACTTCGCTAGTCTCGCAGAGGGTGTATCGTCCAATTCCATCTCATCGGCGGCGACGGACGCAGGTTTGGCGTTACGAATCTCTGCTCTTGCTCGGTCAGCGGGGGCCGATGCGTCAAGGCCGATGGAGGTAAAGTGCTTCTCCATTTGCCCAACTGTCCTGGATTTCTTGACCCGTGGTATTTGAGCTTTGTTCTTCAGACTCTTCTTCATGCGCGCCTCATTCATCATTAGCGTCTTCTTGTTGCGGATCAAGTCCGCTTTCATACGGATGTCGGCGTCATCTTCATCTTCCATGCTGTCGCTCTCGTCGTAGAATCCTTCAGCTGTCAACTTCTCTTCTTCGGCCTCCAGTTCTGCGAGCCTCTGTTCAATATCGGGATCGACATAGTCGGCAATGTTCTTGCCATTGAAGAACTCGGGAATCTTATCATGCTTCCATTCTGGGACAGCAAGATCGTAAAACTTCTTCAGATCGATATTATAGACCCCTGCACCTCCATTTTCCTCTTCAATATCACGCTCGAGTTTCCGTCTATCGGGATCTGATTTGTCGTATTTTTGGTGGGTACCGTTTCTGACGGCCTCTGGGATGTATGTCTCGCTCACCGAGCCTTCCAATGGCCTGGCCACATGAATTCGCGCAAGGAGATCGCCTAAGCGGCCTGTGGGCGCATCTGAGGTAGCGGACTGTGCGGCTTGTCCAGCTTTAAGTTTTGCTGCCACCCGATCTGCAATCAATCGATCGCAGACCGTGTTCTTCACCTCTTGAACCCCTTCGTTGGTGACGCATGACAACTGAAGAAGTTCGGTGTTGGCGTTTTGAGTCAACAGATCCTTCAGTTCTTGCTGGGTCTCGGGATCCAAGTCCTCCGGTTTCATGACATCGGTCTTGTTCACTACGATGAAAACAAGCTTGTTGGCAAAGAGGGGTTTGATCGAATTGAAAAGCGCCATCTGTGCAGAGACTGAGTAGCCACACTGTTCTGAGAGATCCATAAAGTACAGAATGGCAGACCTCAAATGTGCGATAGCGGTAATGGACTGCATTTCGATAGTGTTCATCTCTTCTAATGGGTGATCGAGGATTCCTGGTGTGTCAATGGCTTGAAATCTGAGATATTTGTAGTCGAAATGTCCAACAAAGAGTGACTTGGTGGTGAAAGCGTAGGGTTGAACATCGACGTCCGCTCGGGTGATCGATTTCAAGAAACTCGATTTCCCCACATTTGGATAGCCACAGATGAGCAGTGTTCGAGTGTTAGGATCTATGCTCGGCAATCGTCCAAGATGTTGTCGCACTTGTTCCAGATACACCAGAGGGTCTTTCAGTCTTTTGCAGATTGTGGCCATCCGGCCTAGGGCCGCTCTCTTGAGAGACTTGCATTGGAACAACGACTGGGCGTACTTGAGGAGCCGCACGTAGTCTCGAGACACTGTTTCTATCAGCCTTTTGGCAGTGGACAACGTGCCTAGGGCGATTTTGAAATGGTCGGCATCGTAGAGAGTATTGAGGAGGTCTTTGTGGAAGGGGTGAATATCTTGGAGTCGAGGAAATCCTTCGAGGATGGCTTGCAACTTTTCGCAGAATGTTTCGGACGTGAACTTGACTTTTCTTGTGTAAAAACCTGTACAGTTGTCTCAGCAATACTTTCTCTCTCAACGCAGGTAGGAAATTTGACCTCTAATTCGGCTAATTTTGAAGCCTGCACGAATCTGAGTAGGTAGCCGACGCTGTGTGCGGCTAAGGACAATGTCTATAAATTCCTGAGAGGTAGGAACCGGTGCAATATCCTTCCAAGTGGTCTTCATCTTGCCGACGAGCGTGCAGGGCGACGATGTTGTGGCGGTTGTAGAATCTCAAATGCGGCACAAAAATTCGCAACTCGAAATTCGCTTATCGCTTATCGGTGGTATGGCAACTTTGCCGAATGCCAAGACGCTATATGATTGGTTTCTCAATCAGCACCCACCAACCTGCGGTACATTGTCCAGAAGCTCTTGAGTCACAAAAGCCTCTCAGTTGTGGAGACTAGGGGCAGATTAAGTATCCGACGATTTGATTGTTTACTCTGGTATATGCTCTGGACTTTTTTTTCTGCCGCAAGCCCCTTAAGATCGTAGAAGATGAAGAAAACCACGCGTCCAGTTTGTCCAGTCCCAGCGTCACCCATGACCACTGCTCGTCTGCTCCTACGACCCATCCAACCATCCGATCTAGAAGATTTCCATGCCCTTCGCACTGAAATCGAAGTGATGAAGTGGACCAGAGCGGGGAAAGTCGACATTGACAAGGAAGCCACACAAGTCTGGATGACCAAGTTTCTTCCACCCAACAATGCCACCACTTTCAACTTTGCCATTGAGGAGATCGCGAGCCCCGGCAAAGTCATTGGGGTGGTAGGCTGTCATACACCGGAGCCTCCCGAGTGTGGTTACATGTTGCGCACCAACTCCTGGGGTCAGGGGTATGCCACAGAGGCGCTGCGACGATGGCTCCAAGCTTGGTGGGAGTTGCCTCGGAAAGAAGTGGTAATCAAAGAGGTAGAAAAGGGTGACGATATCGATGACACCATTGTAACGGTACCTGAGGTCTTGATGGCGGATCTAGGCGCTGACAATATTGCAAGTGCCAAAATATTGGCCAAATGTGGTTTTCACCGGGTTGGTGAAGAGCTGATTCAACTGAACGGGTCGACCGTCAATCTAGTCAGTTTCGAACTCCCTCGGCCAGCATAAGAACCTCGAATCACCACCTTAGTTTTGAGCCTTGGAGCGCTTTTCTTGGTCCTGTCGTTTCATTTCTTGTCGCATTTCATCCTTGATTCGTGATATCGTACCAACGCCTCCGTATACCAAGGCAGTATAAACCATAGCCACATTGGCACCCGCGTTGAGAACTTCGAGGGCTTGTTTGCCGTTGGTGATGCCTCCAGTCGCAAAAATTACCTTGGGTTGATCGACGGATTCCAGATGTGCGGGATCGATCTCAAGTCGGTCGAGGGCGTCACGCTGCGCCCGAGGAGGGAGTCGCTCAATGGCCTCCTGAATTGACTGAAGTTGTTTCTTCTCTTCCGCCAAGCGTACTTCTGCATCAGGTGCGGCCGCTTCCGCCACCTCGGCATTTTCTGTCTCTTGCTGTGTCTTATCATACTGGCGATCGTTGGGAAGAGCGAGGAGAGGTTGTTTGTCCGCACCACTCTGTTGAAGCATGCCACTGGCTGGCACAACGCCACTATCAACAGACGTGGTGATTTTGTCTGAGCTCGAGGAGGGTGTGTCGGCAAGGGTGGCTTCTTCAGCGCTGGATGCCAGAGATGCCTTGATCCGATCTGCTTCAGCTTCTAGCGCCCCTTTTCTTGTGCTCGGCGTGTTCACCGTGTCGACCGACGCGGGCTTCTCGACTAGAAGCTTCCTGTATTTTTTCACCAGATCAACCGTTTTTTCAAAAAGGTGAGGCCCGGAAAATCCTCCTTTTTCGAGCATATTTTTTTCCTCGAGAGGTGACAACTTTTTCAGGTGAGCAAGTGGCTCGGGTCGGCGATTCGTGGTGTTCCCGACAATGACTCCATCGACACCGGCTGCCCAGACCGCATCACATATCCCAGCAATTTCCGACTCTGAATCTTCGTCTGGGCTCACTTTGACCATTACATATGGCCGCGTTCGCCTTTGCACCGATCTAGCCGCATCCACTACCCCACTCAAGATTGCCCGCAGCTTGTCGGACTGTTGTAGTGAGCGAAGACCAGGGGTATTGGGACTGGAAACGTTGACGACTAGGATATCAGCATATGGCCCAAGCTTCTCAACACAGTAAACGTAGTCGTTAGTGACGGCCTCGACATCATCCTCTGGCGTGGCTTTATTCTTTGCAATGTTGACAGCGAGTAGTTTTCCTGGAGTTAAGCTTCCGGGAGGGACGCCTGCGATACCATCGAGCACAGCCTTCTCCGCGATCTCATCATCACCAAGGCCAAGAGAGTGTGCGAACTTCCTCACCCTGTTTCGCAGTCTCATGGCCACATGGTCAGCACCTTCGGAGTTGAGGCCATATCTGTTAATCATCGCTTGTTGTGATGTCAACCGGAACACACGAGGCTTTTCGTTGCCCGCTTGGGGCAGTGGCGTCGTTCCTCCAATCTCGATTATTGCGGGGCCAATGTCAAACAGCAAATCCGGTATGTCGGCATGTTTATCTATACCTGCAGAAGTGGCGATAGGATTTCGGAGGCGTTGCCCGAAGACTTCGACCTCAAGGTCATGGTTCTGGTCCGGGTCGCCTCGTTCCCGTGGATGTAGACCAAAGTCCCAGAGAGATTTCAGAATCCCATTGCCTGCGTGGTGTGCATCTTCGGGATCGCGATAGACCAGTCTCAGGGCTGGAATGACCACGTAACGATGGATGCTTGCTCGAGTATCAGTGACGTAGACGTAGATGATCCCCAGACCCAAAGCAAGAGTGGCGGCATATAGAACATTGACCAGTCGAGACGGCTTCTCTTGAGAAGTGGAAGCATGCCTACGAAGTGGAGGATTGAAAACTCGAGGCCGAATCAGTAACGGGTGCGCTGGCAGACGAGGTCGTGAAGCGCTGAAGAGCAACCTCGTGGTTGAGTGTCTCATTTTTGGCCTGGCAATGACACAAGTGGCGCGGGAGAGGTTAATGTGACTTCTGATCCCAAAGAAAAGTTCAAATAGTGCGGCAGAGCTACGTCCAGTATTTTTGGTCAAGGCATCCTTCGTCTGAGTCTGAAATGCTTTGAAGCCGTCGTCAACAGAGGGGACAGGAGGTTGAGAAAATTATGGTGCCAGGAACAGCCACGAAGCTTCCAAAAACTCAACGATGCTGATTGGCCAAGTGCTGAGCTCGGCAGACCTGCGTCTTCTGTAAAGTGATTACAAGTGGCTAATTTGCGAGACTCTCATTGGCCATAATAACACAACTACTAGCGTTCTGCGGCTCTACTGCCAAAGTTGGCCACATCAACGAGGAATTCTAAGCCATTCTCACTTGCTAGTCAAAACTCCAGTATCTAAGTATACTCAGGAGTAGTATATCCCGTAACACTCGCTGGCGAAGCTTGGCCTCTCCAAAGTTCATTTCCGGTTCCAGACATGACTATTCCGCCACTTAATCTGAGCCAAATAGGTTGACGATGTGACAGACGCGATGATCGACGGTTTGGACAGGATTGAAGGTTGTGAAAAGTCGCGAGAAAGCAATTTTTAGCTGTAGACGAGTGTGTTGCAAACATGAATCAGAGTGCAAAGACCGCAAGAGGTGATAATGTGACTTGCTTTCTGTTGGTTTACCAATCAGCCGCCGGACGGAGGGTCAGCCAAACCCTTCTCGAACCGGTGATTTATTTTTTTGAGTTGGCACCTTGAACGAAAAAGCCCAGTAGCGTTTAAGAACCCTAGTAATGACTCCATTCTTCGCCTTCTCCTCCAACGAGTCTGCCGCTTCTAACGCCTTAATGACCACAGTCCTAGAGTCGAAAGTGCCATGTCAGCAGCCTTGCATCAGTTGGCCCAATGGTAGGTTCGCGGTATCAGGAAACTGGTTTTCTTCATATAGTTGTTGATAAGGTGTGTTCGACTATCAGACCTTTCGAGTTCGTGGTATGGGTATTTACCCGTCAGGACTTCGTAGATCACACACCCAAACGCGAAAATATCGGTCTTCTCGCTAACGTCCTGCGTTGATCGTCGATAACTGTACCATTGATAGCAGGAGCCGTTGGCTCCGCCATCACTACTGGCACCTCCCAAGTCAATCAATTTCAAGCAATCAGATCCCATACCCGTAAAGCCACGAGTTCTTGTCAATATCATATTGTAGCATCCACCATCAGCTTGAATAATACCCTTTTCTTGTGCGAATCTTATACCCTCCGCGGCATCCCTTAATCAGCGAAGCTTTCGACGCAATGGGATCTTTTCCACACTCAACTCTTGAATCTTTTCCCGAAGAGGCTGGCCCCGTTCCAGAATTATAGATCCATCCTTTAGGCTACCCAGATATCTCGCAATATTTGGATGTGAGCCGAAGCGTGTATATGCTCGACGCTCACGCTTAGCGTCGCTCATCTTCGCCCTCGAAGTATCGTTTTATGACTCTTTTCTTATCGATCCCGTAGATGAGGCCCGAACCGCCGGTGGTGATGTATTTTCGTCCCTCATACGAGGAACCGTCGAAAATCTGCGCGATTCTGAAAGTGAAACATCTCGAGGTTTTTGGTTGAAGTACTTGTGCATTACATGGCAACCAGGAAACCAACGCCGGAAAATGATGGGTAGGCAGGGCTGGCAGGTTGGCAAGGAGGTTTCCTCAATAATGTTACTCGGCGCGTTGGGAATCGATCGACGCGAATTCACGTGACTGGCGGCCTCACCAAGTACAAATGAACGGCGACCATTTCCAACATCCTCAACACCAAGACTCGGTATCATGTGTACTTACATCTGCAAGTTCTTGTAGGCCCCTAAAACAATCATACCACGTCATGACACACCTCTTGGTTTTCGTGGATGAGGCTTGTATACGGTTCGTACTGGACAAATCTCACTCATCATTGGCTGACAGCCGCCACCAAGTTCCTAGCATCTTCTACGACGCCTCGGCAACTGATTGGCGCCGAAAGCCTCAAGAAAATACGGATACGCGGATTCACACCAATTTCATCAGAAGCATGAGACGGGTCGGATGTCTAAATATACCCCGGATTTCGGTTGGAAGACTGCAAAGTACCTCATTCCCGTCACCCAATGCTCTCATCAATGTCTTATCTCGTGACTCTTGTCCAAGCCAGTGCAAGGCATTTTCCGAGGCGTCTTTTTCGAGGGCAAGGCAGATTTCTGTTTCAAGTACAGGCACAGGTGTATATATATCCAGAGGTTTTGTTGGCTCAGAGTGATTT
Organism: Fonsecaea nubica; assembly: GCF_001646965.1. Lineage (NCBI taxonomy): Eukaryota > Fungi > Ascomycota > Eurotiomycetes > Chaetothyriales > Herpotrichiellaceae > Fonsecaea > Fonsecaea nubica. The sequence continues at coordinate 63,340 of NW_019173731.1, forward strand.
CTGAGCTCAAACACATTCGGGCTTGCTTTGTTATATGCATGTCTCAGGCTCAACAATCTTACATAACCTCACCGCAATTTGTGCCAGTTCACAAAAACTTCCGAACCAAAGAAGCGTGCAGAACGGTGGTAAGGCGACACACGACGCGTTTCCAGGCCGCCTCAGTGGCCCCGAGTTTCTGACACACCACTTCCCAAACGAGTCCAAGGAGGCATCAGGACGTCTAATAACGCTGACGCAGCACTCCACATCAGCAAACATTCTCAGCCATCGGCCAGCTGGCTGGGCCGCTTTTCGCAAGTCTGAGCATATCGTGGCTAGGCCTGCTGGCCTGCTCAGCATTCCGTCTGCATCCGAGCGGGCGAACCAACCATCAACGTTCCGGCTGCCAATAACACCGGGACCCCCTTTTTTGCACGTTTATCCACACTCATGACAGTATCTTGACGCCCTCTATATTATTTGGCACACAAGGTCAGTCTTGGTCACGTTGTTGTTATATCTTTCGGTCCACCCCAGACTCTTAGACAGTGTTTGCCCCTTCCTTGAAATCTACTCCCAGCAACCCCAAAAAGCTCCTTTAGCATTTTCCAATTCAGCCTTGTATACTATTCACACGCTCCACAAAATGGCAGACGCCGACGCACTCCCTTCGTACAATGCATTGTTCCCCCAGGAGGAGGCTAACCCCGTCGTCAATGGCCGAAGACGGTACACGACCATTACGCTTCGAGAGATCTATTATCCTGGGGGCTGTCCCTGCCATCCCAAGGAGCAGAAACTGTCCAAGAAGCGAAAAGCGAAACAAGAACCCCAGCGTCCACCGAACACGTTCGAGCCAGATCCTCTGCATGACTGTCTATGGCTGGGGCACGCCCGACCGACCCTCGCCGAACGGTCAGCGAGTCAGAGCAGCGAGAGTTCGAGTCGCTCGGCGAGCAGCAGCACCGCCAGTTCTTCGAATCCGATGAACACCGGCAGTTCCAACACGAGTGGCACGGCCCCATCCGACGATTCGAGATCCTCAAAAGCGCGACCTTGGGACTGGTTTGCCCGCAGAACCTCGTGTTGAGCGTCGTCGATGTCGGTGCCAGGACCGTTCCTACGGACCATCTCACCAACATTTCGACACTACAAAGCTCTCGTCACGAACCAGCGTTTGTGACCAGCAAGATGAAGTGGTGGAAGGAGAAATTCTTTCTTCCCCCTTCGTTTCAGATTTTCCCCGGCACTGCTCACCAGCTGCACCCGCAGCACACGGGACTGCAAGGCGAGGAGGCCGCTCAAACGGAAATTGAAGGCCCTGGACAGTTGCCACGGCCGCATCCGCCGTCACAGAGAAGCGTAAGGCATATCTATACCAATCCCAGCGCAGACCCTGTCGACGTCCTGGTGAAAACCAAGTCCTCAAAGAGCCTCGATGGTTCCAAGAGGGACGAGGACCCATACCCCTTGGCCGAGATCAAGTATCAGGGCTTACAAGGGTTAACTCGCATGTCCATATCGCTGACCCTCTACAACATCTCCCCCGAGATGCACTACTCTCCCTCGGCGCAAGAACTTCACAGCATTCGCTCCAATTATACCATTGCCCGCCGCGGCTGGAAGCGCGAGTACACCTTGAGCATTTCGCCATCCTCGCCGGTCTACAAATGGCATTCCCCGCTCCGTCACAACAGCGAGGTTCTCTCCATGCCAGCCGTTGACGACGGATTCGACCTGGCCAACGGGAATCTCCTGCTAGAAGATCCCCATGGGACGCTTGTGGCCGTGTACAAGCAGCGACGGGACCACCAGTATCTGGGCGCCTTGACGATATTCCTGGCCAACGTCGCCGGGGGTCCCAGTGGTGTTAATCATCACCATGTCAAAGCGAACGGTAGTGAACCCCGACAAAGGCAGGAGCAGGGACATGGAAATGGACATGGGCGCGAATACCGCCAACGAGAACGCACGCACGGACGCGGTGATGGAGGCATAGAGAGCTGTGACGAACGAATTTCAATCGACGCCGTGGTGACGAGTTGTCTTGCCGTGGTGATGTACGAGCGGATCGGATGGCAGAATCTCTTGGGCCACTGACTCGACTCGACCTTGCCCGACTTGCCCCTGGCTTTTCTATCTTCCAAGCGAAAGTTTTTGACACAACCACGAAAGACATTGACCGTTGGCGCTCCTGCCAGGCGTGCAGCAAACAGGATGTGATGTGTGATGTTTGATGTTTTATGTGTGATGTGTGATATTGTTCTTCTTTTCAAGAATGATAAACGACGTTTCATGACACCTGGAAAAATGTACAATGAGAGTACTACGTTATATGTAATCTACAGTCGATGTACTGAGGCGTTTGGTCTCGGGCGACTGGAATCCATTGATTTGTGCGGCTCATGTATCTAGTATTGGTTCCTTCCGTTGGATTTTGCAACAAACATACCGAGGACAAGTACAGTCTCTCAGAAATCCCTGCAGATATGCCTAACGAAGCTCCACATTCCACACTTTCTTCACACAACCATATGCTGCGCAAGGTGTCATGCGAATCAGTCTACTGTATTGTACCTCGGTCTTCGACAAGCATTGGTGAGCACAACGTTAGCAGCGTCTACAGAACGGCAAGGAACGAAGAAGAAGTATAAATTATGCAAGGCATCCACGCTTATTTCGGGGCTTCCCACCCCCATGCCTCTGGCATGATCATGATGCAACTTTACGGGCTGTGGGCTACAAGCAGGTACTCGTACGTAGTTGTAGGGGGGCTGTAGAGATCCGATACCCGACAAATACAATACCATTCATTCACCCAGCACCACGATCACAATCATCATCCAACATCAGCATCAGCATCAGTAAGTGGCGGCTGTGCGGGTACCTCGACGTATGGGTCCAAGTACATACTCGTAGTACAGAAGAAACGGGACCTGTACCTCGCAGATGGGCCCGCAATCAACCGATTCCCACCACCTTTGCCCATGGTGGGAAAAAGGGCATTTCTGTGGGCTTCGGAGGATTACGCAAAGATGCTTTGTCGGGCCACCATCACTCTCCCTTACGATCTTGCTGTGAACGAGGTACAAGGTGTGTACTTGGTCAGTTCATCAGTCAGCAAAACCGCCAAACCACCAATCCGCCCACCGCACCCGCTTAGCTGTCTCGTGTACATATACTTGTACAATAGTTCTGCCTTTTCACCATCATGTACTCGGTACTACCGAGCACAATCCTTTTTCCCAACCTCAAGCCACAATTTTCAACCCTCCCTGCATTGTGCGCCGGCCTAGTGACGTAGAACCTCCAAAGCAACACTGGCCCGGAGTGTACTGCATACTGCCCCACAAGCGGGACGTCCGCCGGCTTTCGTCGGATAGCAAAACAGCAGCAAACCAGACCACATCCCCAGATATGGAAAGGCCATCAAATACAGATGTTGGAAATGTCCCAGCACGTGTCGAGCCCGTGGACTCAGAAGAAAAACAGTCAACAGCGTTTTGAAACTGGTGGCCGTAAATACTAAAAGGTGGCCCCTTACTTTACGGCCTGATGAGTTAGGCTCTCTGTGGCAAGTTATTATAGACAATGAGCGGCAAGCCTCAGGTCTGGACTTCGGGGTACAAGGTCACGAGGTGCAACTATATGGACGGAAATTCGACATTTGGTCTAACCTCATCGCGCATTGGTATTTCCTCGCTGGTGCTCAGCCGGAACAGACGACGCCATCCCAGACAGAGTCATCGCCTCTTGATAGTGGCTTGCGGTAAGTACATGTCTATGCCACAATGGCACAGACTTGGCCACAACCAGGTGCAGTGTCCTCTCAACAAGTCGTGCAAAAAGGAAGAAATGTCCTACGAATGACACATCGACCAAGGCACCAACAACAGCACAATTCTAGTACGGGTAGAGGTTCAGGAGGGGAAGACTGGAGGTGTCATCTAGAAGTAGACACCACAGGTCTTCGCAGGCTATCATCGTAGAGTGGCATGGTTGGTCCGACGCTGTCATATATACTGTTTTGAGTCTTTGCTTGTCACGCTGGATGGTCGAACAATGTTTACCATATCCAACAGCAATAAAAATGAACTGGAAAAAAAAATAGTGTATGATGAGAGGAGTGGGACTCGAACCCACGCGGGTTTCCCCATGAGAAATCAAACCTCTGTAAGCAGAGAACAAGAACTTAAGTAGTCTTGAGTCACACGCCATAACCGCCTGTAATTCACTGTTAATATTTGGCTTCAACCAACACCAGCAGAAGTTTTCACGTACTCGGCCATCCTCCCGACGACAATATTTTTTGGAGTTTTGGCCATTGTAAAATATATACCTATCACTAAATTCTTGCTGAAGCGACTAGCGCGCCTTTGCGATGGAGCTAAGACCTTGGCTCGGACAAGGTTGACATCATTACAGATGCGGGTTGTACAAAGGAATACTTCCTATATTGAAGCTTGCGGTGACGAATATTCGCTGCTTACAATCTCTCAGTCCAAGATGAAGCCGGAGCCACACAAACTCGCCCGTTGTGTATTAATGTGCCGCTCTCAATTCCTGTCTGTCACACCTCTTGTTCACCCTTCTCTACAATGTCTCGCTCCCCGAGATTCATCCCTCCCGAGGGCGTCATCGTTCCCATGTTAGTTAGAGGCGGCTCAGCCCTAGTTTACCGATCCAAGACACATCATGGGGAGGTATTGAAAGTGCCGGACAAACTTGACACCACAGGATGTTCGAGCGCAGCCACCGAATTTGCCCGGGAGGATGAACAATTTTCGCAACAGTGTCACGATGGAGAAGGGAAATCTACACAATATTACCGCCACACGAAGGAGTTCAGTCTTTGATCGACGTCTCAGTCGAAGGGATTCCATTTCCGTTTCTGTCGAACGAGAATTTACGGAGCTATCTTCAAGAACACGGTGCCCGCATCTCGATGGCGACGCGCGAGCAATGGATCCAAACTGCTGTCGAGGCTATCGCCTTCATCCACTCGCTAGATGTTTTGCATTATGATATAATTGCCCGTAACTTCCTGATCGCTGACGACCTTTGTCTCAAACTCTGCGACTTTGCAGGCTCCGCCCTTCCTGGAAAGACTCCACTCGTTTCTGAAGAGGTTCGATATCGGAAGATAGACGGTGTTTCCACACACAGACCGAGCTCTTCGCGATTGGATCTCTCATCTATGAAATTATCACCGGACTACCGCCGTACGACGACCTGAGCGACGAAGAAAATCGAAGAGCGGTACGGCAAGCAGGACTTTCCTTCCGTTCAGAACCTGCAGTATAGTCATGTCATTCAAAAGTGTTGGACCTCGAAATACGAAAATGCTGAGGAAGTCGTCAAAGACACGCGGCCTCCCTGTTCAAGTAAATGGCACATCGACCCATACAAAGCCTGGCATTCCCTGGGAACTGGTTTACCGTGGACTGCTATTCTCGTCATAGCCTTCAGCATGGGCATACTGGGCTCGGCGACGGACAAGGTAACTCGCTGTGAACACTGAGACGTCCCCCTATGTCGTATTTATGTGTATCTAGCCTTCCCGCTCTAATGATGCCCTCATCCTGGTTGAAATATTCTTTGTTGTGTACCGATATTCCTTGGCTGCTTCAACAGAACTTTAAGAGCTTTGGGTCCTTAGGATTCTGTGTCGTGTCAACTCGTTGTATCGGGAAATGAGTCTGAGACAAGGGGCCCTGTATAGGATTGATGTAGACTGTGACATGGTCTTCGCATCGCAAAAGTCTGAAAGCTGCAACACTCTCCTCGCTGACCCTTGATCTAATACAGAGACTCGTTTTCCTGTCTGTTTTCATGATCGAGGGCTAGCAATGCTGACACCCCTGACATCTTCGTACTACTCGTGGGAGACGATGGTACGGTCTCTGTCACTGAGTACTAATACGTACCTACCACTTGGGACTATATCTCGCGTATTATTTGAGATAATGTTCACAAATTGAACCTTGACCTTCTCAGACAATCCTTCGTCCTGCATTTGAACCAACTAAAAGCCTATCGAGCCTCTCATCTGATCACACCAAGAAAACGCAGGGGCTCCGCCCAGGTTATCCCCCTTTTTTTAGCATATCACCATCCGCTAATCGACCAGCCCAAAGACCTGTCCATTATGGCCTCCTGATACACAGGGACGATGTCTCACAGCGTCTCCACATGATCACTCGGTCCCTTTTCCGTCGTGACCGGAGTCTCGCCCTCACCAACTTGAACCTCCTTGACACGGTCCAACCTCGCCGCGAGATCCCCTGTCATAAGTTTATAACTATCAGGGATAAACAAACAAGTGAGTATGCCGATGGTGCTGAAGGCAATCGTACACAGACTGACAGTCCTGTACGCATCGGACGAAGCCCACTTGTAGGCCGTTGTTCCGGCTTCAATGATGGACGCCGTCACACCGGGCACATCGTTCATGGACGTCCCAGTTGTCAGGGCAGTGATGAATTGGGGGATGCTCTCAGGATCCAGGCCAGCAGCGGTCAACGCAGGCGGAACCTGATTGCCAATTGTCGTCGAAAGTCGGCTGCTTAGTACACTTGTGTAGATGGCCGAGCACACTGCCGAAATAGAAACTCGGGAGCAGGTACCGAGATTTCCAGCTGGGGATTGTCAGCGACTCGGCGTCCTTCTAGATCGTGGCTTAGATTCTGACTTACCAATCCCGATATCACGTTGATCTACAACCAGGAGCGTGGCCATGGCGATGGTGATGGTTTCGACGACACCAAGACACACGGCTCCACAGAATAGTAGTCCGATCGCCTGACTCCTGCTGTCAGGAGTGCATGTAGCCAGGCCTAGACGCGTGGTTAGATCTATCTCCCCCTGCTGAAACAAGTGGCCCCGAGGGAGAGAGTGATGGACTTACAAGCCAACAAGATCCCACCAATGGCAAAAGACACCGTCGCCAGAATCTTGGTCCGTTTGTATAGCTTTGCAAGCACGCTTCCCAGGATCCCACCGGTCCCCACGCCGAGCCCTGGAAGACTCATTGTCAAATTGTTGATTGTCTCTGACTCGGTGGCGTAAAGGGTCGACACCATTCCGGGCCAGATCAGCGAAAATCCATAAAAGGCACTGGCGGCGAGACCTAGTACGGCGATCGCCGCGAGCCACTCTCCATTCTTGAAGATGTGCTTTGGGAAGAGAGGCTCTTTGAGGGGGACCAGGCTCTCGTAAAAGTACAGGGCGATCAGACAGACTGTGCCCAAGACGATGGATGCAATGACAGCGGCCGACTTCCACGGATATCGTTGTCCGCCCCATAAAAGACCCATGAGGAGAGTCGAGAGACCTGCGATGAAGAGGAAGCTGCCTCCAATGTCAAAGTTTCTCACGTACTTGGCCTTGCTTTCCCTGCCGTGCTTCATCTCGAATGTCGGCGGGTGGTAGCAAAGCAGGAATCCAAAGAACGCCGCCGCATTGAGGGCAATCACCATGTAGTAGACGCTTCTCCAGCCGGCAGCCGTGTTTTGCACGAGGCCTTGTGATATGGCTGCTGAAAAGGCAGTAGGGACACCAGCGAACAGGAAAACGACTCCGGACATGGTGTACCGATGTTTCATGGGAACAAGCTCTCCAAGAATGACATTGTAGCAGGTCTGTGCCGGAGCCGCCAACCCGATCAACGCGGTTCCGACGATGAGCGAGGGCACATTCTTCGCTGTGGCTGCCACGACGGACCCCAGAAGGGCTAAGAGATTGAGGCACACAACGGTCCACCTGCGACCGAAGATGTCCATCGCTCGGCCACACACGGGCATGCTCACTGCTCCCGTCAAGTTGAAGACGATGGCTGCCCAAGTAATGTCGACAGATGGGCCAATGGCACTGTTGATGTTCATCAAGATGGGTGCTGCGAAGCTAAAGCCGCCAATTCCACTTATGGCGGCCAGGTTTCCAGCGACACATGTCCCCAGGAACCTCCAGCTGTAGTAGTAGCCCTTTGGAAGTGCCGCTTCATGAGACTGAAACCCCACGATTTCGCGATTCGCGGTCTGGGCGTGGGTCTGGGCGTGGTCACTAACGACGTGACCATGACCTGTCTCGATTTCATTCTTCTGGTCAGACATCGTTGTCGACATGAGCTTGACTGAGGCTCAGGCTGTGAGAGTTGTCTCAGGGTGATGGGGAATATAATGTTTTGATGGCCTTTGGTAGCTTCGAGGGAGTATCGAACCTTTTATGGCCGAGCAGGATTCAGTTCCTGGGTGAGGAGGAGTGGTGCATACAGACCTTTGCCAGCTTCCAGCGTCTCAAGTGCTGTATATATCGATGCTACAGACGCCGCAGTCTCTACTAGTGTTGAAAGACGACCTCGGTCTCGGCATCAGGGACTGTCTAGGGCCATCTCTCGCTTGCCTGCATCGTTAAAGTGTAACTGGCCAAAATATCATGCAGTACTTGGCCAGACCATGTGGAGTTCCAGTGTCCCGACCGAACGGAAACCATCCTGGGGCTCCACATTTCCCCAGGATTCTGACTAACCCCGTTGTCTGCCTCGTAACTGCGCACACCCGGACCGAGGTGCGTGTTCTCATTGGTTCGCCGCAGCGAACACTTTTGTCTGTGCTTGCTTGTCCCACCTGGCTGTCTGAGGCGCCTGACTGATCTAATAATGGTACTTTGGAGCATTTTCGTTGCCAATTCAATGCAAGCTCGAAAACACCATGTACTGTCCATGTCTGATTTTTATGGTCATAGTTGACGAGCAGAGACAGCCTCTAGCAATCCATTGTGGAGGCTAGCTATGTATCTAGGCCAAAAATACCTACCTCCCCCATTGTCGAGATGTACACCAGTCTCCCATGTCATCTCGTCCAAAGGAGCTGATGGTCCTGCTCTTCCTGAATCTCATCGTCATGCCCTGGGCTGTGCCGACCTTTGACTGAACTTGATGAGGTCTTCTGGAGAAGTGTCTTTGCTGTAACCACCTCCCAGCACGTATTCAGCGGCAGCATTCGCGTACTCGGGATCCGTCCGGTAGATGAGCTCGCTGCCACTTATCTCCACGGCTTGGCCAGTGATGGACTCGTCGTCAAGAAAGCTTTGGATGACCTGCACAACCAACGAGGGAGGAACAATCATCTCCGCTGGAGCGTTGTCGATGAATGGTCCTGCAGTCATTGCAGTATCCACGAGCCCGGGGCATATCACATTGGCGGAGATGTTTTCGCCAGATTTCCGCAGTCTCTTGGACAATCCTCGAACAAGTGCAACGGCCTAGCAAGTCAGTCGTCCCGAACGGTACCGGAAAAAGGACTAACTGACCCCAAATTTCGCCGCGCTGTACAGCGGGTGTGTGTCGGAGGAGTATATGCCTGCTTGGATACTGGTGACCACGAGCCTTCCATAACTCGAAGGCCTTTTCCGGAAGTATTGTAGCGCTAGCTTTGCGGAGTATGCAACCCCTACGAGACAAACGTCAATCACAGATGTATCGGGCGTAGTCGATTCAGTCGCCTCTGGTTGTGCTGCTGCTGATGCGAATTCTTCCCGTTCCGATATGCCCTGAAATGCAGTTAGACTCCTCAGGATATGATGTGAGAAAGATTGCAGACAATAAACTCACCGCGTTGGCAAAGACTGAGGAGGGACTCTGTGTGAGTTTGGATCTCTACTTGTAGTGTCAAGGTCCTACGCACCTAAGTCGATTCGACCCCATTTCTCAAACGTGTCGCGGAAGGCCCTTGCCTGGCTCTGGTAGTCTGTCACGTCGCCCTGGATGAACAGCACTTTCTCTCCGAGCCGAGTGGCCTCCCGTTTCCCCGCGGTGGCATCAAAGTCGAAGATGGTTACATTCCACTGATGCTGCAATAAATGCTTTACGACAGTAAGGCCCAGGCCGGATGCTACAATGAATAGTGTCAATGCTTAAGATTCATTGAGAAGAATATTAGCCCTTACCACCTCCGGTGACCAACGCGGTTCGGTTGCCATCGGAAGCCATGCTCTGTGAATTGAAAAGTGGCAGATCTCGTGTAAAATATACAATATACCTTAACGTGATACTAATACTGCCAAAAGAACACTGACCATTAGACAACGCGACCTAGAAATACACGGCATGTCCAAGCCCAAGTTTATGACTGCATTTTATGCTGCATCAAATCTGGAGTCGTGCAAGGCCAACCGAGCTACAAAGTTTGACCGGCGAGCCAATTGGAGTAGGATTAGGGTTAAATGCCCCGAGCGACTTGCAGGAGTCGAGCACTGGGCAAGATTGCTCGTTCACATGGTTCGGGAGCCCTTTTCTCATTGTTCGAGTCAGTAGAACAACTGGCCGAGGTGGATATGAGTCTCCACCGAGGCAGCCCATCTTGTTCACCCAAGCATAAAACAAATAATGATATATCAAGGTCGTATTTCTGCCATTCTGTGAGTCCGAAGAAACAAGTCACCAAGTTCAATTCCACTTCTAGCCTTACAAGCTCTCCTCAACTCTGTCATCATGTCGCCCGAGTCTCAAGCCATCGTTGATGTCTTCGGCTTTGCCAGACAGAGAATGATGGAGAATCCAAATATGTCGGCCCGCGAAGGCCGGTTATTCATTGAATCTTTCGGATCGCTCGCCAGCGAGCCCACGGAAGTGACGTACGAAGAAGTCCAATGCCCTGGGTCGACTGGACCAGCTATATGGTGCAGACCATCGTCTGCAGACCCCTCCCACATCATCCTTTACTTGCACGGCGGAGCTGGGACCGGAGGATCTCCCTCGAGTCATCGTAAACTTGCTGGACATCTAGCCAAAGTCGCATCTTGTGTTGCACTTTTGCCAGATTATCGACTTGTTCCCGAGGATCCGTTTCCAGCGGGGTTGGAGGACTGCCTCTCGACATACAAATGGGTCCTGGATCAAGGATTTAAGCCGTCGCGGATTGCAGTAGCAGGAGACTCTGCAGGTGCCAATTTAACGGCTGCCCTGCTATTGAAGCTGAAGGAACAGGGACTTTCATTTCCCGGGGCGGCCGCCCTCTTGTCGCCATGGCTTGACATGGAGAACCTGGGCGAATCCCGACAATTCAATTTCGAGCACGATGCTCTCGCCGGCCTTGCGACAGCTTCCACAGCACTTTATTGCCAGGGGACATCGCCCAAGAACCCATTTGCAAACCCCTTGTATGGAGACTTTACGGGGGCGCCACCTCTCTTTGTCTCAGCCGGCGGGTGGGATACTCTGCTGAGTGATGCACTTACGTTGGCCGAGAAAGCGAAGGCAGTGGGAGTTGACGTGACGCTTCACGTGGCACCTGAAATGCAGCACGACTACCATTTTATGGTTGGTCGAGCTCCTGAGGCAACGGAGACGGTGACAGAGATTGGTCGTTGGATTGCTGGAAAGCTTCAGTGAGCTGTGTTGGCATTGAACTTGTCCAGGGCCACAGATAGACAGTGTCTTTCACATCACCAAATAGTGATGGTGCTACAGCCTACGAAATCTACACCATCGAGTCCAAAGAGCTTGAATCAAGTGTTGTGGAAATCACTGTTTCTTCCAGTTGCTACCATTGCTAGGATCAGCCCCGATAAAGAGTACGCATCACTTTGACTTCCCCAGCTAGACCTTCCTACTCTTTTACTCGGTGGAGGTTCTTGTGTTCTTTCAAAGTCAAAGGACCCAGGAGACTGCGTGTATCCATTGCGCGGGGAGCCAGCCCTCAAGGAGCATTGACAAAGCCAAACTTCGAGACCTGACTCAGTGGATAGAGCTCAAACGCTGCGTCATCGCTATGTTCTCGGCCACAAAGGACCCAACAAACAGCACCCTCGTGATACACCGTTCTGAAGTCGAAGAGCTTCAACGAAGTCTTGAAGACCTCGGTAACTGCTTGGATTGGCTGATAATTCCCCCGTCCCCACCCCCGCCCCCTGGGGCCTCATTCCAAGACCCATTAACCTTTTTCTCTACCGAGGACATCGCATCTCGGAGTTCAAGAGAAAGGGACTTGGGCGCGGGGTTGCGGAGGGCGGGGGTCTTGCGGAGGACTGGTTATGCCTGTCCTGGCTTCCATGGGCATGCGAGGGCGGTGGTGTGATGGCGGGATCCTGCAGGAGACCTAGAACAGTATACAAGTCACCATTAACAACCCAGACAAGGATCCTCACCCAATACATCGTGGGGCTGTTCGCTTCAGTAAGGCCAGCGATCGTATTGGTCGCACGGGATGTCTTGGGAGTGTCGCCAGTCCAAATTGTAGAGTCAATTCTTTGAGATTGGGACTCTTGATGAGAAGCGAGAACACTTTGCACACCTGACGTGGCTTTCAACGTCCATGTTTGGGCGTGAATTCTGCTTGAGGCCCGCTTCTGGCAAACCCCAGCCCGTTAATCTGAGCATCGCCAAAGGACTTCTCAAAGATGAGCACTCTCGAAGATAGTGAGGCACAATCTTCAACACCCAACCCCGTTGCTGGGACTGATCGGGCTACCCAACCACCAAACGATACAACCTCTGGGTCTATGTTTCCACGCAGGCGTGCAGTGGTAGCCTGTGAGTCTTGTCACGGACGGAAGGTTCGTTGCAATATTGTACAGTTCGGCCCTCCCTGCTGGAACTGCCGACAAGACGGGAGAAAATGCATAGTCCCTCCGACAAAAGCTCGCGGGTACGTTTATCTCGCTCCCTCCAAGTTCTCTTGCAGCTATGGTTTGCGATATGGCTTCAAAACCGGCTGAATATGCCTCGGTTTCAATTCAAGCGTCTGACTACGTACTCTCTGATAGGCATCGGAGAGGGCGAGTGCAGCGTGTCCCGACAGACAAGTCTGCATCGACTGGGGAAACGTCCGATCTCATGGAAATATCCGCGCCGACAAGTGGCATTTCTAAGAATGCCACCGTCGACGAACTTCGGAAGGTCTCAGAGCAGTCGTACCAAACAATTCAGCCTCCACGGCCATCCACAGGTACTGATACATCGCCCTCAGAGGTACCTGGAAGTAACGTCGAGACATCCGATGGCACAAGTCTTCCGGGGGCCGCCACGCCAGCCCAGGAATGCGACGAAGGTTACAACGGAGCAGCCTATACCGATGCTATGAATAACCGCCGGGCGCAGTCCGCCCTGCCGCTCTATCTTGGTGAGTTAGTATCGCTGTCCTCTTTGAGAGTATCACCTAATATAGTGCATGTACAATAGGAGAGCCGCACGTCCTGAGCTTTGTGATGGATGTCTGTCAGTCAGAGCATCAGCATCACTACCTGGTTCCTCGCGCTGCCGCACGCGCTCTGCCCCCCGATGACTTGGCCTTTTTGAAAGCGAAAGGCTGTTTCTCATTACCGGTCTCGAGTGTCTCTAACAAGCTCTTGCAACACTACTTCCACTACGTGCACCCCTTCCTCCCTGTTGTGGATGCACATACCATCCTCACTCAGTATCACCAAAAGTCTGCGCAACAAGTGCACCTACTTCTATTATGGAGTATGCTTTTTGCAGCCGCTAGTGTAAGACCAGTCCTCTACCCCTTTACCGGTGTCAAGTCTGTACTAACTATGTCCAGTTTGCGGACCCCGAGCTTGTGCGTGAAGCTGGCTATCCATCACGCAAAGCAATGAAGCATGACCTATACCAGCGAGCCAAGGTTGTTCAAGGCATCTCTTTGTTGTCAGATCCAGTCTTCTTAGTATCATTGTACTGACGGCTCGTCTCCGCCTAGTCCCTGTACAATTTCGAGTATGAGACCGACAAGACTATCTTGATCCAGTCCACCATTCTTCTCGCATATTGGTTCAATGACTCCGAAGACCGCACAGGAAATTGGTACTGGATTGGCATCGCCATCAGCCTCTGTCATTCTATTGGCATACACCAAGATACGCAGAATCCGTCTTCCAGGACCTCAAGCTTACCACAGACACAGCATGTTTTGTGGAGGCTCATCTGGTGGTCCTGTTACTTTCGGGAGACGTGGATCTCGTTTGGGATGGGACGGCCTATGCGCATCCACCTTCAGGATTGTAATGTTCCCATGCCTAGTGTCGACGACATCATGCTACTTTGTGGAAGGAACGACACCCCTCAGACGCGGTTCTATCTACCCAACGGAACTCGAGCCCTTGCCCGCTGCTGGCTCAAGATATTACATCTGAGTGCTACTCTGGACTGCATTCATCTAACACATTATAAGCCAAATCGAGCCAAGGCATCCACGAGCGAAATTCTAAACGATCGAGAAAGGGTTCTGAAGTGCTCACAGATGTCTCTGGAAGGGGTGGCCGATGACGAAGACCCGGTGGTGCAGCTCGTGTCTTACCAAGTACAAGTCATCGAGCAGTAAGCCCCTACCAACTCCGCCTCGATCTTTGAATTGGCGTTCGCTGCAATGACTAATGGCTTCCGGTCTTTGACAGTTCCGTCTATATAGCACTGTACCGGCCGTACCTCTTTGCCTCTCCTTCCGACCTGACGCCGGATCAGTTCAAGGTGTGGCGTCCGACAATCCTGAACAAGATCTATACCGCCGCATCCGCAGTGACTATGATCTTGACGAACCTCAGTCAAGCCGGTCTTGTGGACCGTGCTCACTCTATCTTGTAGGCGCAGCTCTCTCTCCGCCAGATTCAGCCGCCGAAACACCTGCTAATTGCGTCAATACTAGGGTTACGGCGATTGTCCCCGCCATGCAGATGCATTTGTACGGTTCCGTATCTTCACAAGGGCTGGGAAAACAGATGAGCGCCTATCAACTGGAGGTCTGTATGACAATCATGGCTGAAATGGGCAAAACATTCTGGCACGCCAGCATGACCCATAAAATCTTTTGCGAGGCAGTTCGCAAATTGAAGGACAAGGCCAGCAGTTCCGGCACCGTCCGGCAGCACGGCGGGCCGATGAGCTCCTCGATGCAAGACCAAGAGCCTTCAACGTCTGTCTCAGTCGAAGACGTCTTTAGCGAACGCCGCAATCAGTCAACAGACCCCTCGGACACTGAGATTATCTCACTCTTCACCGAGGACTTTTTGTTTCCCCCTGACGATGGCATGTCATCCATGGCCTTTCAAGAGTCGGTATGCCAGTAAGTTCTTTGCACCCAGGTGAACATCCGTGAGCTCGTGAAAACTGCTCTTGAGATTTTGTACGTAACTTGAAAGACTTACAATACCAATCTTAGGTACGAGCCTGGGTGGGATTTTGAGACCAACACATTCATGGGTTCACCAGACATATTGAATTTCGCCGACCCCGGGGATGGAGAGAATGTGGGGCCACGAAGGATAGATTGAGCTGTGGTCAAGCGTTGGGGGGGAATGGCTCCGTCTCTGAACTGAGGAATATGATGTGAGATACGTGTAATATGACAAATGGGCGAGTCGATATGAACAGAGGGAATCTTTACACCTTGCACGCGGACTCTGGTCAGAGTTAATTGCTATCAACTTTCAGTTGGCCGTAATAATTAAAGTATAGCCTGTCCTGCAGACCATGATATCAGCACCTAGACAAAGAGTCACCTCTACTCCCGTGCTGAGTGTTTCAATGATCACATACGGTTCTGGGAAAGGGTCTGTCACAAATACCACTTCATCTCGCAGGAGTTTCCTGGCTTTTCACAAATATTCATTAGGCGAAGCGCTCTCATTTCTGCACTGCATTGAAGCAACGGTACCAGTAACTCATATTAGATTGCGATACAACACTGCACCCAAAGAGGAAATGTGAGAAGTGGGTCTCAAGGTGGGTCTGTTGACTCTTGATTCGCTGCACATAGACGTTTCCCCCGAACTCCCTTCGGTGTGTGGCACGACAACCTGGCCTCACCTGACAGGTAGCGAAAGCGCGCAATGTGCAACAATTAAGACACCGAGGTTGACCGTATTGTGCAACTTGTGCTACATACTGAAAGGTTTCACGGTGTCTTCGCTGCCGGGACGCATGCGCCAAACCTCGGTGGGTCGCCAGAACTCGCAACAGCCACTCAGGGACCATACCTCGGCCGACATCCAGGTCTATTAAAAACAAGGCTTTACAGGTTCCAAAACACCGCACAGGTAGGCAGGAACACAGCACAGCACAGCCATCGACTCTTTTTCCTTACTCTCTGCCCCCTGTTAGAGCTAATCCGAATTCACAATGACAGAGGTCTTTTTGCCCGTCAACTTCCCCCAAGAGGATGTCAAACCCAAATCAGTGGTCGCAACAACAACGACAGAGCTTCAACGCGAGAATGGCCATCCGGCAACTTCTGATGTCGATGCCAGGCTGCAAAAGTACGCGACCGAGAGTAAGAAACGTTTCAGGTCGGACGGGAATGCTCAGTTTATCGACCTTGCCACGTCAGACGTCTATCGCAACTTCTCGGAAGACATCTGGGCTAGAGAGGTCACTGACGACCCTGGTGTGAATTCCGTCACGGATGGTTCACGCTGCGAGATTCTGATTCTCGGGGCAGGATACGGAGGGTTGCTGGTTGCGGCTCGACTCATCCAGTCGGGAGTAGACGTCAACGACATCCGCATGGTAGACGCTGCAGGAGGCTATGGGGGAGTCTGGTGGTATAACCGCTACCCGGGCCTCATGTGCGACGTGGAAAGCCACATCTACCTGCCGCTCCTGGAAGAGCTTGATTACATGCCAAAGAACAAGTATTCCTACGGCACCGAGCTGAGAGAGCATGCCAGGGCCGTGGCGCAACATTTCAATCTCTTGGACAAGACTCTATTCCAGGTAAAAGTCATCAGCACGGCATGGAATGAAGTCACAAAAGAGTGGACCACCAAGCTCCAATCCACGCGAAAGGGACACGAAGGATTTCTGAATGTCCAGTCGCGCTTGACCATCGCGGCCGGTGGCAATCTCAACTGGCCGAAGATTCCCAGGATACCGGGCCTGGACAAGTTCAGACCAAAGGCCTTTCACACGTCCCGCTGGGACTGGGACTATACTGGCGGATCCGAACTTGATCCTCAGCTCGTTAACCTGAAGGACAAACGAGTCGCCATCATTGGCACCGGCGCGACTGCCGTGCAAGCCATACCTCACCTAGCACGGTGGGCCAAGCACTTGTACGTCTTCCAGCGAACTCCTTCGGCGGTGGACGTGCGCGGCCAGTCCGAGACCGACAGAGCTTGGTTCGAGAAGGAGGTGCGCAGAAAACCCGGCTGGCAGAGGGAGAGGATGATGAATTTCTGCGCCTTTCTCGCCAACGCAACACCTCGACCAGAAGTCGACATGGTCGCGGACGCTTGGACGAAATTCCCTACCTACTCGAGCCTCACGGGTGGACCGAATGTGCCGCGGACGGCAGAGGATGTTCCCTCTTACGTCGCAAGGATGAACGAGATAGACGTCCAGAGACAAGAAAAGATCCGGGCCCGAGTCGACGAAATCGTCAAAGATAAAGCCACGGCAGAGAAGCTCAAGGCCTGGTATCCCGGATGGTGCAAACGCCCATGCTTTCACGACGAGTACCTCGACACCTTCAACCTGCCCAACGTCACCCTTGTTGACACTGACGGCCGTGGGGTGGATAGTTTCTCGGAGAATGGACTGGTGTTCCGAGGAGAAGAGTACCAAGTCGATCTTCTCGTGTTCAGCACCGGCTACGAGGTCGCGCTGAACACGAGCCCTGCAAGTCGCGCTCACATGGAGATCTACGGCCGGGACGGTCTGTCGCTGAACGACAAATGGCGACGTGGAGCTGCCACGCTCCATGGTGTCCAGAGCCACGGGTTTCCCAACATGTTCTTCATTGGACTGACTCAAATCGGACTCACTCCCAACATCACAGTGATCATGGACTATTTGTCCGAGCATATCGCCTCCATTCTCGTCGATGCCGCCGCCAAGGCCAAATCACAACTCAACGAGGCTGCCTCGAAGACAAAATATCCTTTTGTCGTCGAAACCACCGCCGAGGCAGAAGAAGATTGGACGCAGCAAATCGCCGCTGGTGCGTACGTCTATGCAACGATGGCCCAGTGTCCACCGAGCTACTTCAACGGCGAGGGAGAGGCTCTGCGCATCGCCGCCGAGGGAGTTGAATCCCAGCGGAAACTGGCGAGACTGGGCGCTTGGGCGCGAGGGTTTGACGACTTTGTCCAAGTCCTTCGGCGGTGGAGAGAGCCACATGACCTTAAAGGCCTGACGGTGACGGCCATCTGACGCATACAAAATAGATAAGAATCATCTGGCTAGCTAGCTCTACGTTCGTGCGAAAAAACGATAGCTCCAGCACTTTATGCTCCTGTGAAGGAGCAATGGTAGATCCAACCCAGCAGGTTTAAACGGACCACGCCGAAGAACCGAGAATATACTGCAGTCTACCCGAGCTGAAGAGCCTATAGCCACTCACTCATACTACGTAGTACATACTAGTATGCAGTCAGATTGCGCACTCTCCAAGTTGACTTCGAAGCTGTACGAGCCAAAAGTGCGCGTTGCGCCTAAACAAGCCTAGCTCTATGTTCTTGGATCCCCATACGAGACATTAGGCAGCCTCTGCTTAGCACGTTCACGTATACGATTGGGGTATAGAGCTAACTAACTCCAGAGATAGTCATAAAGCCCGTCACCATGTCCGGTGGGGCCTAGTATGCCCGGGGGGGTTATAAGAGTGGCTCCTCTTCTACACTTTATAGCTTCCGGACCTTCTTCCCTCTACCTCTCTCATATATCTGCTGCGTTGCACGATCCCAAGGTATACTCTAGACTAGGTGTAGATAGATCTCGGCGTCCACAGAAAACTTCTTTCACGGCCCTTTTGTATGTACCGCCTCGAGCGCTGCTGGACTCTCTCATGATAACGGCTGAGTATGACGTAGCCTACTCCCATTGACAGGAAGACTAGAACCTGGGTTGAAACTGATGATCATTGGCCGTATGTATGAAGACACTTCACAAGATATATTACCGATCCCTCAGAGAATCTGGAGGAGGGCCTTTCCGGAACTTCAAGACTCATATACACCTCCCCCCATCGACCTCCATGCATATACCAGTAATGAAGGAAGCGTCATCACTCGCGAGGAAACTGGCGGCGTTGGCCACGTCTGTGCCCTCTGTAAACCTTCCGAGAGGGATGGAGGCTAGAATGGGAGCGCGATTCTCCGCCGTGTCTGGTTTCCCTAGAACCTTGGGCAGCCTGCCAAAGTCGCACAATACACATCAGTAAGATATCCACACAACTGATTTTTCTTTGACTCCTGTTCTTCAACATCGCGCCGTGCAGTGGATGGTGGACTCACATTGCAGTTTCTCCCAGGGCGGGGAGGATGGCATTGAATCGGATCTTGTTGGGGGCGTATTCCACGCCCAAGCTCTTGGTCATTATACTCACGGCGCCCTTTGTCGTCGAATACCATGTCACACCGGGTCTCGGTCTCGAGGCCCCCGTGCTCGACAGGTTGACAAAGTTGCCGCCTTCTCCGCGTTTCTGGAGATACGGGACAATGACCTTGCAGCTCCAGAAGAGGGACTTGACGTTGATGCGCATGAGACGGTCGAATTCTTCCTCCTCGACCTCGTGGCTCGGCGTGTTGTCGTAGATGACTCCGGCGTTGTTGACGACGATGTCGAGCTTGCCGAACTTGTCCAACGCCGTCTCAAGGGCCTTGTTCCACGTGTCGGCCTTGGAGACGTCGCCGATGACGGGCACGACACTGCCGTCCGGGTAAGCCTCGACCACGCTGTCCGAGAGTGCAGGGCTGATGTCCACGGCGACAATTTTGGCGCCTTCTCGATGGAACTTTTTGGTTATGGCTACACGCCGCATAGAAGTAAGCCAACGTCAAAGGGTATATCCAAAAATATAGGGGGTCAAAGGCAGTATATACCCGATCCAAAGCCCATGCCCGCTCCTGTTACCAAAGCAACCTTGCCCTGAAGCTGGCCCTGGCGAGGTGCTTCGACAGTGTTGGTGTCCGTGCTTGCTGACATGTTGACAATAGGTCCTTTCTGTAGACTTCACAACAATCGGCGGCAAAGCGACTTCTCTGAATCTCTTCGTCTCGAAATATACCACACAGAATGCACAGTATGATATAATAAGTGCCAAGTATTCGGTACCGAGATATGCTCGTTGGAGATGCTCTAAATCCCCCGGCATCTCCCCGCTGATTCCCCCACCCGAGAAAGAAATCCCGCCTTTTCTCCGGGAGAGTCAGAGAGTCCCAATTGGAGAGGCGCGCCGAGTTCCGCGGTTGTAGATCTATTTTCTCACTTTTGATCTGCCTTTCCTTTGAGAGAGATTTGGGGGAGGAATTCAAAGACTGCGGAGACGGGGAGAAGAGCAGCTCTCAGAAAAAAATGCCACCGGAAATGTACCACCAGCTCTGGAGGCGGTGGGACAGTAGTAGTGGTGGTTCTTTTCAGCTGTAATCATGTTTTGATGTATCTCGAGCTCTTTTCGAATGCTCGCAGCTTCTCGTCCAAGGTTTTGGTGTTGGTGTTGGTGCCGCACACGATAAAGTCTGGGTCACAACTCGTACCAGCCAAGGAGAATCATCACGACCAGAAAATCGAGCGACTCGTAGGTGCTTCCTCGAAGCCGAGATGCCTCAGAAATCTCCCTTTTCGATCACCATCCCCCCCACGGATCTCCTGACGTACCTCTTCCCCCCTGACGCAAAGCCTTCGACACAACCTCTGTACATCTCTGCCGACGAGCCTTCTCGACATGCGCTGTCGCCGGCCGAGACGCTCGTGTGGGTCAAGCGCCTGGCGCTCGGGTTCCAGCGGATTCTCGGGGTGGGTGGACGGACAGGGGAGTCGTCCAGGACCGGGTTCACCATCATGATGTTCACCCCGAACCATGTGTTCGTCCCTGTTGTCTATCTGGCCGCCATCGCCGCAGGGGGCATATTCAGCGGCTGCAGTATAAGTTTCGGTGTGCATGGTACGCACTAAAACCCACATTTTCCATGGCTCGCTCACTCAAATCCAAACCCAACTCCACCCCCCTTTATTGTTCATTTGGTGTAGTTATACCATTCTCTTGTTTTTTGCAGAATTATGAAAATGACTGACAAAATGGCATCCCACAGAAGCGACAACTCAGCTGCAAAACACCGGCACCGAGATATTCCTCGTCCACCCGAGACATCTCGCCGTGGCTCTCGCGGCAGCCAAAAATGCGGGCTTGTCGAAATCCAGAATCTTTCTTTTCGACCAAGAACCTCAACCGGAGACCGAGGGGATTCGTGATTTCCGCTCCATCCTGGCTTCTGTCGAGGACGCTCAAAAGTGGCAGTGGAGACGGCTGAATGGGGACGAGGCGAGAAACACCACAGCCGTGCTCAATTACTCTTCTGGGTAAGCATAGCAACTCCGTTGCATGCATGCATGCATTCAAGATCGACATAGTTACTAAACCTCTTTTCGAGGATGAACTGACTTGGGATGATTTTCAGGACGACCGGCCTCCCCAAGGGCGTCCGGATCAGCCACACCAACCTGATCGCCAACGTGTCCCAGTCGATCTACATGCGGGATCTCGAACAGCCGTACACGCCGACCACGCGACCGCAAGAGCGCTGGCTGGGATTCTTGCCCCTATCCCACGCCTACGGGCAGCTGTGGACGATTCTCGCGGCGCTCAAGACGCTGTCGCCCGTCTACATCATGGCGCAGTTCCACTACACCGAGTTCCTCCGACACATCCAGACGCACGCCATCACGCACCTCCAGACGGCGCCGCCCGTGCTGGTGATGCTGGCCAAGCGGCCCGAGACGGAGCGCTACGACATCAGCTCGCTGCGCAACATCCTCTGTGGGGCGGCGCCGCTGAGCCAGGAACTGCAGAACGAAGTCACGGCGAAGCTGCAGGGCGGCCGCGTCGTGCAGACCTGGGGCATGACCGAGGTGACGTGCTCGGCGCTGCACATGCCGGGCGGACGGGACGACCGCAGCGGCAGCGTCGGCTACATCGACCCGAACTGCGAGATGAAACTGCTGGACGACACCGGCGCCGAGGTTCCTGTGGGTGAGCGTGGCGAGATCCACGTACGCGGCCCCAACATCTGCCAGGGCTACTGGCGCAACGAGGAGGCGACGCGCGCGCTGTTCGACGCGGACGGCTTCCTCCGCACGGGTGACGTCGCCATCCGGAACGCGCAGGGCCTGTACTGGATCGTGGACCGCAAGAAGGAACTCATCAAGGTCAAGGGCCTGCAAGTCGCGCCGGCCGAGCTCGAAGCCGCGCTGCTGGAGCACGAGGCCGTGGCCGACTCGGCCGTCGTGGGCGTCAAGCTCAGCGACGACGGCGACGAGGCCCCGCGCGCGTACGTGGTCCTGAAAGACCCCTTCCGGGGGAAAGTCTCCGCGGCCGCTCTCGCGCAGTGGCTGCAGGGCCGGGTGGCCAAGCACAAGCACCTCACCGGCGGGGTCTTCTTCATCGACGAGGTCCCCAAAAGTCCCAGCGGGAAGATCCAACGGAAACTGATACGAGAGTGGGCGGCCAAGGACTCGGCGCAGGCCGCCGTCAGGGCGAGGCTGTGAAAAAATCTTTGCGAGGCACCATATGCGAGGCATAGTGCAAGGCAGATTTCGATTCCTCCTGCGGCGCCCCGGCCAGGGATATCGGGTTCTAAGTCTATCGGTCAGTCGGTCAAGCAAGCAAGCACATACGTCAATACCGCCGACTCCCCTTCCCTCCTCCTTTGTGTGGTTGCATGGTGGCTTCTGGATTTCTAGAAAGGATTAGAGGCACATCTGTATGTATATGTATACATACATATATATATATATATTTTTTTTCCCTACCAACCCCCCGAACTGTGCTTCGTCCGGAAGAAAAACGAACAAGGAACAAGGCAAGGGGCGCGCAGATCGAAAAGGCGCAGCCGAGCCGAGGAGAGACAAGGATGAAGGGGGGAGAACGAGCCACAGAAAGCCCCTTTCTTTCTTTATGACTCCTCCATGTCCCAGAGGCCCAAATTCGCGGACCAACTAGGTATGCAGGCCTGAGTCAAGGTGGTGGTCCTCCCTGATCCCACCCCAACCCTAGGTAGGCACGGTAGGTCGGTAGTACGCAAGATGGGATGAACGACAGCCTTGTTTCTCGTGACATCCCTCGTTATCAAGGGTTTGCCGCGCACGCACGCACCTCTTGGCCAAGTGAAAGAGAAAGGGGGAAAGTCCGTCCACTATTGTTTCAAAAATCTCGCTGACTTGCCAATAACCCGGCTGTTGCTGTTGTTGCTGCTGCTGATATCAATACTTGTATATCTCGTCTTCATGTCACGCTGCGCCTAATTGATAGATGCAATCAATCACCTTTTGAGCGAGGTAGCAACACCCCTCTGTCCTCACAAACTCGGTCCGTCACAAGTCAAAAACAGCAATATGCGCTAATACCAGCCGAATTGGGCAGATCAAGCCATCCTTGCTCTGTACTGCGCGATCCCCCTCCACTCATCCAAACGGACGGCAGCTTACGACGGCTCAACCGTCCATGGAAGCAAACTACGTCTATCTCGACGGCACGACCGTGACCGAAGACATCATCGGAATAGGCGGCACGGGCATCGTCGTCTCCCGCCGAGGGTACGCGTACAAGATACCTCTAATATCCAAAATCCTCAAGATCGACGGCATTCCCTTCGACTATGGAGCACTATTGCCTCGCAAGGAAGGTGACTATGACGAGCGCGCCACGGCTGTCAAGGCCTTGGAGCACGAAAAAGACATCTATAGGAGACTAGGCGACCATCCGGGGATTATCCACTGCCTCAACCTTCAATCCCCCGACCCTTCGATCCAGATGCCGTTGATGGAGGGCGACCTGCGACACTACCTGGACCAGACACCAACATGGCCTGGAAAAGCGACATTACTGTCCTGGATGACCCAGTTGGCCCACGCCATGGTCCACATCCATTCCCGCCGGGTCATCATCGCCGACTTCCGTTTAGACAACATCGTCTTTGACGAGAAGATGGATATCAAGCTCGTGGACTTTTCCGAGTCCACTCTTATGCCGCTTGACTGGGATCTAGACGGCCGTGATGCGAATGGCTTTTCGATATGGACCGACATTGGCCAGTTTGGGGCCGTCATGTTCGATATGACAACGGGGCAGCGATGTACCTTTGACATCTATCAAGATTGGAAGCAGGTCGGAGATCCGACAACCTGGCCTGGACGAGAAACTCTCCCGTCAACTCGCCGAGTATGGTTAGGTCCCATCATTGAGAAGTGCTGGAACAAGCAATTTGCGTTGGCGCGACGTCTTGCAGAAGAGCTGGAAAAGGAAATGCCTCTGCTGAAATAAATGGTAGTGGATGGATGATCAGCTAGTCTCTATTGTCCTGAGGAATGCCGAAGCATTTCATACTGTACCAAGCCGATGCGCAGCCCAGTTCTCTTTGCCGCAAAGTCGAGGATATGAATATTCTGTCCCTTCTGCATTTCAAACCGTAGAGCCATTTGTTCATCGCAGGATCATCGGTATCGAGAACCTTGAACCTATTGTAGTATAGCAGCAAGAGGCGTATTCATC
The DNA here is from genome assembly GCF_001646965.1 of Fonsecaea nubica. Lineage (NCBI taxonomy): Eukaryota > Fungi > Ascomycota > Eurotiomycetes > Chaetothyriales > Herpotrichiellaceae > Fonsecaea > Fonsecaea nubica. The sequence continues at coordinate 87,795 of NW_019173731.1, forward strand.
ATCCCTGTTCAGCCGATATCGTAGAAGCGCACATAAATTTGGCTTCCGCTGACATCGTTTTGCTCTGGTCTGAGTTAATTGCTTTTTGCGTGGAGAAGCGCAATAATTTGCCCCTGCTGTTCCAGTTGCCGTTCCATTTGCCCCATTTGCTTCTTGCTGTCTTCTCTCCGCTGTTGTAGCTGTCGCTCCATTTGCTCCATTTGCTTCTTGCTGTCTTCTCTCTGCTGTTGTAGCTGTCGCTCCATTTGCTCCATTTGCTCCTTGCTGTCTTCTCTCTGCTGTTGCAGCTGTCGCTCCATCTGACCGAGCAGTTGGTCCAACTGTTGCTTGCTCTCGTGTCTTTCCTGATCAAGCTGTTTCCGCAGACTCTCCACCTCTATCAATCGTGACGCGCTTGAAGGTGGACCCGGTCTTTTGAAAACGTCGTCGCCCTGCGAAGACTCAGCTTGCGAATCCGGCTGTGCGTCTAAAGGATTGACGCTGACGTCTGATGCTCTGAAAGAGGGGCCTGTCCAATCTGCAGGTAGAGGTAAATGAGCCACGGCATCCTTGATTCGTTGTCGATGATCGGGTGCAAATTTCTCGTAGGCAGTACAAACAAAATTGTAGGCCTTCAAACGATCCGCGCCATTGTTAGTGGACAAACTGTACAAAGCGATGGGGTAGCGGTAGTATCTGAGTCCGCCAGAGAAGTTGCGATCAGGCACAGCATAATGTCCATACAAAAAGACTCGGTCATTGTCGTGTGAGACTGTGAATACCAGGACTTGACCATGTAACTCTGCAATGCGGCAAGACTGTTCGCCAGCAAAGGCTTCCTGATAGAGTGACATTATGGCTCTTACTGCGATACTTCCACTGTGAATATTCTGACAGTCTGCTTCATTCAAACCTCTCTCCCCTGTCTTGGCTTCACAAATGAGGAAAGGGAAACATAAGTCGGGAGTGAAGTAGAATGGCCTCTCGGGAGTAGCGTAATTTTCTAACTTTCTGATCTCTTCTTCCGAGAAGCTGGTACGTTGAAGACCAGCTGTATAGTCAGGCTTCGGCGTGGTGCTTCCCAACGTAGCGCACCTGATCCATTCTGCGTTGAGCTCCTCGCCGATCCAGCCGTGGAGGTGCTCACCTCGGATAAAGAGTGTTTCTGCAGAGGGTACAACCCAAGGTGTGATGTCGCGTTGAATGCGCGTCTCGTTCAGATGGCGGACACGATCAAGGACGTTTGCGAATTGCTCCTGGCTGAAAACGGACGACTTCACGACTCCACGACTTCCGTTCAGATATGAGCCACAAAGCTGTTGACTCGTGTCTTGTATATGGTTTGAGCTCTCCATGAATACTCCATGGATGGCCAAACGTGCAAGTACTTGAGACCGATGGCTCGAACTGCTCCGCCTTTTGTCTGAAGGTGTGTCCGACATACCGAAGCCTCGTCGCCAAAAGTCTTTGGGCCAGGATAAGGTGGTGACCCAGTGAGCGATCGGATCGTCAGGCCCAGGATCGATAGAAGGGCCAGCAGGGTTCGAAGGGCTGCAGTCTCTCGAATGTCGTCGGGGTTTCTCTGCTTCCAAACAAGACCCCTCCAGCACACGTTGTCTATTTTGTGAAGGCTCAGGCTCAGGCTCAGGCTCAGAATGTGTTGACGGCGAAGGGAGCGTTTGGAGTTGGGTGTTCGTTCGCAGGCTCGTAACTCTATCGAAGTGTTGCAAGCCAGCGCTTCGGCGGGAAGAGGTAAACTGCGCGCACTCCGGAGCGCAGCGGGCGCGTATGGCTACAAACAGTCAGTGAGCTCATAATCTTTCTGAAGCAGAATACGTACCGCCGTCGGGAGCAGCGTTACTCTCGTCGTATCTCTTCCTCTTAGGCATTGCCTTGCAATTCAAGCAGGAATAGAGCCGCCAGATTTGGGTGGGGCAAGAACGACAGGACAATGAAAGCGTTGGAGGAGAGTAAGAGGAGGATGTGTTTGCCGCGCGGAGACACGTTAGTGCTTCCGATCTTTCTAAACCCGGGGTAGCCTGCGTTAACTTCTTCTGGTATGCGTGCTTTAGTCATTCTATTAATTAGGAATCAACCCGCCGATTCCGAGCGGCTCTTCACGTCTGTATATTGTACATAGAGTATATAAGTATATACACTATTGGTCATTACCCATTAGACTCCCACGCTCCCCAGGTGTTACTGCGCCGCTCTTGTCAGGAAAGCGAGTTACCTGCTCCACCACGGGCAGCGGTGCACGCTCCGCCTGCGGATCCTCTACGATGATGGAGCCATCCGCGGCCTGGGACAGCGTGATCTCTCTCCGACCCTGAGTGGTGATCCAATCCTTAGTGGACCGCACACTTCCTCCTGTGTCGCTGCGATATTTCTCCGACTCCGACTCGAACGGGTGAATATGAGTGTGACTGTCGAGGGTGGCGTGTGAGGTCATGAGGCGCCCCGGCGACGTCCGGTCCAGGTATCTGCGCATCTTGGCGGTGCCGGCTCGGCCCAGACACAAGACGACCAGGACGGCGACGAGGACGCACAGTGTGCCGAGGAGGGTCATGAAGGCCGGAATGCCGTATACCATGTGGTACCTGACGCGTCGCTCGAACACGGTTACGGGCATCAGGAGGGTCGGATCCTCGTCACCACCTTGCGACGAGGAGCTGTCGTCGCGTTTCTGCAGGGATCTCTGCAGTGGCTGTTGCAGGCTTCTCGTGCCGACGACCGAGTTCGCCGCCACGTCCGTCCAAATGAGATTCAGCATCCGGGCGGCGGTCGCTGGAGTGCGCGAGAGATCTTGCCAGAGCCGATACATGGCCAGATTCGATCTGCCGGAATAGTCTGTAGTGCCCGTGCTTCCGTAGGAGGAGATGTCGTAGATTGCTCCAAGGGCATCGGCGTGAAAATCGAGACCCGGCAGGTTCTGATAGCCAACAGACAGTGGGCCTCCACCTCCTCCGCCAACATAGCCAGGGAGGTAGAGGGATTCCTTTCGCAACGTTGTAACACTCACGTTGCCTTGGTCCGGTCCTGACAGGAGACCCCACAAAACGCGGACATCGGCAAGGACCTTGTTAGTCTTCTCAACGCCCCAGAGAGGCTTGGAAGTCTCGTTGGGGTAGACCTTGTTGGATATATTGGTGATGGTTAGCCCGGAGAGATCGTCACTTCCGTTGAAGCGGAAGGAAACAGTCTTGATCACGGCTTTCGAGGTCGAAATGCACGAGTACAACGGGATAGTCCACTTGGAGCCGGGCTCGAAGACGACTGACTCGCTCCCGCCTCTCCGCCGAGGTGCTCCATAGAGCAGCCCACATGCAGCGGCAAAATTAGTGATGTTCGCAATATCCTGGCCACCAGCGCCTTGACAAAGAAGTTCTGGCAGAGTGTAAGTCGACAAAGGAACAAACGAAAAACATCAAGGCATTTTTGACTTACCGGCACTGGAAAAGTTTGACTGAGTGATCTTGAAAGGATTTGAATATAGCGGCGGAACTGATGGAGTGCTGGAGGTGCTTAGATTGAGCGAAGAGCTATAATTGTCGTATATTCCCGTCCCCTGATCCAAACCGGATAAGTAGTACCCGAAAAGGGTCGACGTCGTGAGAAGATCAGGACCCAGAGAACTGGACATGCCGCTGAGTCCCGATGTGTTGGAGCTCATGAGTGGAAAGGTCTTTCCCACGTGAGAATTGAGGTATTCAAAGGCATGAGAGTCTGGGTCGCTCTGATTGGCGAAATTGGTCACGTTCATAAACGCCATGGACCACGCATTGTTGATCCAAGCGGCCTTGTATGCGCGCAAATAGAGGTCTGGGTTTTTCTGCGTGTCCTCACGGTCCCAAAGTGGATACTTTTGAATGAGGTTCGCAAAGCCCCCTCGGTCTGTCAGCACCAGATCCGAGACTTGTCTCCCAAAGCTAGTGTATACAGGGATGGTGAAGTCCAAAGTGAGGTTCGTATCGACACAGACCGATTCGGGCTCCACGAAGAGCAGGTCTTCAGACCATGCGCTGCCGAACGGCGACACGGGTGGTGCGCTGTGATTCCTGAAACCGATTCCGCCGTTCTTCATGTCCACCACCAGGCCTTCAATGGCAAGATAGTCATCTTCCAAGACCATGGTAGAAATCTGTCGGTATGCAGTGACAGGGTAGGCCGATCCATTGTCTGCTACTAGTGCGCTAGGATTGTCGTTGATTTGCGACCAAGTGTACGATCGTGACTGGATGTCCCAAATGCTCGAGACGGATTTGGGTTGGGTTGCGAGGCCGCTTCCGAACACATCAATGACATATTGAGGTACATGGGAGTCGTAGTAATCTGCTGAAAAGTATTCTCCCGTGGCATTGGTGAAATAGGTTATGGTCTCAGGCGAGTTCGGACAATTGGCTGGGGTCCATCCCCCACAGATACGGCTCCAAGGGAGGTAGGTCCTTGGAGGAGTTCCAAGACCAAATTCTGACTTGTCTGCAATATAATGAAAAGCGGATGTGGTTTCTGTGTTGCTCGAGATGATGTCTTGGTAGAGACCAAGAGGAGTAACAATGGCCGCCACGCCGATCAAGATTGTGAAGAACGACTTCAGGGCGGAAATGGTCACCACGCGCGCAGGGACTTGTGAGGTCGCCGCAGTGTCTCCAGAGAGAATGGTGGGCCAGTAGGAGGAATGCAGGAATCGACCGACGACAGACCTAAGAGGGAGATGAATCAAGACTCGTCGCGCAGGTTAGGCGGTGCTTTCACGTACCATCCAACCGCCGTTGCAGTTGCAGCCGAATGGTTTTCATTGAGCAGCCCAAGAAGAATGACTGGTAAGGCTGTCGGAACGAATATCTGGACTAAATGATGATATTAGCCATGTAAGGGTCCCAATCAAGGCTCTATAGTGCTACCTACCAACGAAAATGGCAGCGGCGATGATACCGGACACGTAGCCGACGGTTAGGTTGTTCAAGTCAACCATCTTAACGAGATGTAAATCAACATTCCTACACGGTTTTCGTGAGGCGACACGCTTTGCAAGAGCCGCACGAGGACCGTGGCCAAAAGAATGACAACCAAAGGTCCAAAAGACACCCAAACGAAAGAAGTGTAGGGGAAGTATTCTTCAGCGAACGTATATCTCTTCAGAGACTCGCGACGCCACATTGTGACCATCCTACCTCGTACGCGGTACATATACTGCAACGCTTGGATTGCGATCAGTCGGCAGCCAATGACAAACCACGTCCATTCGAGAACCCGAATACGAAGGCTAGGTGACTTGGTGACGAGCTACACCCGCTGGCTTGAGCCGCCGTTTTAGAAATGCAATCTAGACAAGCAGCGAACACTGGGGCCAAAACCTTGTTGTACCCCTCGAGGGTGGCAGGTTAACGATCAACTTTCGTCTCCCGGATGAGGTACCCGTCCCCGTGTGCTTGGTTTTGTCACAAGCCATTATTCAATGGTTTTTCGTCACCGCCTTGTGTACTCGGTAATCGTATTCGAGACTTCTTGAGAAGACAGCATACCCTGAAAGATCGGGTCGTGGATATCCCACCCCTTTTGCGAATTGATGCCCTGTCGATCAAAAGTGCCGTGGCAGCCCAAGAAAAACAGTGGCTTGTCCAAGACTGAGTGAAACATACCTAATCGACTCTTTGACCGGGGTGTCCCATGAGGAATCGATTTTTTTCCGCGGAGGGTGATGATTATTGGGTGAACTCACCTGCTTTACCGGGTTCACTTGAAATGGTGCTTTACTCCGCACATGCACCGAGTAGGGATCTACTGGCAAAAGTGGCTAAGACAAGACGCCCTTCGAGGACTTTAGTGGTGATTCGTTGGCTGTGGTTGGTGTTGGTAAAGACTCGGACTAAATGTTTTGCCGCCCCCGACTTTGAGGAGAAGCAACGTGGCGGGCTGGGCAAAACTTCCATCCCCACAGCGGGCATGAGGCTCATTAATCAATTAACTGACCCGAAGACCTAGTACCTATGAGTACAGAGTACTCGGTACGAATACTCCATGGCTCACTAGCCTAATTCGAGGCTTCTCCCCCCTCAGGTTAGTTGCACGGGCCCCAAATGAATGGACTAGGAAAAGAGTTTCCGCCCTACACCCAATAGAATAGGCTTTTCGATCGACAGTCTACTCATACTACTGCACTACAGACTACTATAGGTTTTGTTCCCGCGAATACGAGCACATCGAGACAAACAAATCGCACGACATGTACGGTCAGTGACTCCCTGTCCCTCCCTCCAACACGGAGCAGCCTGAAACCAAAACCGATCAGTCCTGAAATGGCGTACCGAAATTTCCACTGCCCAGAGGCACGAATGGAGGCGACAGATCGAACAGGACATGACACTTCTGCATCGTCATGGATTCATCTGAGGGGCTCGTCAAGGCAGAAAATGTTCTGATCGACAAGACGAGCGACCGTGGTTGATCGACTTTGGATGGAGCAGCACGGAAGGCTGGGTTGAAGAGCATAAGAGCATCTGGCAGAGACGATTCAAGGAGGTTTGCAGGGTCTGCGCCGTTTAGTCGAGTTATTGGGACTCCAACAATAGATGCATTTCTCAAAGGCACGAACACTTTCTGGGATCCTGCATGTCATTGTCAGAGACAGGATGAGACTTGACAGCCGACCCAGCCACCAGCCATGTCGAAGTACACGGGGGCTCAACATCCTCCACCAAGCAGAAGAGTAAAGGCTTATCCCTGAAAGGGAGAATCGAGTACATGCCGCCCTTCCTGCGGATACCAGCTCGCTCTGTCGAAACAACTATCTACCTTTCATTGTACGCTATGGATAATGATGTTTTCCCTCGCCAGCAGCTTCTCATCAGTCTTCCCCAGTCTGTTCGACCGCCTCTGGGTTCTCACACCATCCTATTTCACCTTTGCAACCCCCAAGATACCCTTCAACACCCAGAATACGGTCCGGACAATCCACGCGATGATTCCCAGCAATCCTGCCACCATTCCCAATACACGCATAGCTAGCGTGCTCAATGCAGCAAAGATGATCAAGTAAAGCAGGCTCCTGCCCATGTCCAGTACAAATCCACCGGCCGTCTCCCCTTTGCTGACATGGAATTTGATCTTCCCAGTCTTGGAGTATACAAACATCATCGCCCATAGACGCCACCCCGTCTTTGTCATGAGTTGCGCCATTGCCCAGCATCTCTGACCCATTTCCTTCCCAACGGTAACGATCTGAGGGTGATTGCGAATCCACATCTGGCCAGCTTGAAGTGGTATGAGGACACAACTGCCATAGGATCCCAGCGATAAAAGATTCGGGACCTGCAGCTCGATCGTAGTGGAGCTCGCACCACTGACATTGCGGCTTTTCGAATGGCCATCCTTACTTGACTTGGAGCAGGCCATTGCGAAGGCGAGAGGTGTGGTAACGCGGAGCCGAGAGCCACCGCTTGCGGCGCGGAGATATTGAGTGTCCCTATTACTGGGGCGTGAAGTGACGCCGGTCCCAATAATGGGTAAGCTTGAACTTCTTTTCCTTCTATGGACAGCTGGGCGTGGCGCAGAAACTCTGTGTTGTGATACCTCGATGGCACCGAATGCCGCCGCCAACGGCTGTTTCATTCTTTTCTGCCATGGTGGCTCCATGGCGCTCACGGCTGCTGCCACTGCACCAGGTAGCCAGTTGACCGAGTCATGAACAGATTTCATCGAAGGTGTTGGTGGGTGCATAGTCAACTCACTAGCGCCAGCTTTAGACAAGGCTGCCTGAATATAGTTACCAGACTTGGTTACCTCTTCCTCTTTATGCGACCTCTTCAGTACAGGTTTGAGGTCAGCAAGCCGAGTGAACCTGCCTCTCTCTTGAGGCTTCTCCATCTCCAAATGGTCTTGCGTTTCCAAATCACTAGAACTGATTGGACCCTGAGCGTCCAAATAGAGGTTGCTCATACCACTAGATGGCCATGTCGGGCTCGGGTGTCCGAGACAACCTTCATGACAATCTTGTTTGCAGCACTCGGGGCAGCAGATAGTATGATCACGTTCATCGACGACATTGACGTTGTCGTGCAAGTGACTCATGATATCTTTTTGGGCTTCTGCGTTTTGTTGTGGAGCTACATCCTGGCGCAATTCTGGCAGTGGGCTTCTGTTTGGATGCAAACGTTTAGTACCCACGCTTGCTTTGGCGACGTCCTTCTGGAGGGCGGACATAGGGGTGACACTATCCGAATTGAGAAGCTTGACGTCCTGGTTGCAATGGCTGCATTTCCTCTTCAGGCCGGCGCTGCTCGCGCTCACTGCTGCGTGCTGGGGTTTTGTATCCTTCGACGCGACGGGCCCTTGGAAGGGTTGTAATCGTAGTTTCAGTGGTTTTGGCATCAGGCTCGTTTCTGTCACGAATCCGTGTTCTCCTGCTCCAGGCTCCACACTCTGTGACATCAACATCTGGCGGGTTTTTACGTCTCTTGATTCTGGCTGATTGCTTATCGGCACGATTCTGGGTACCCAGTACATCTCCTCCCTTGTGAGCAATGGGGGCCGTGCTGCTTCCCTGGGCCTGATCCTTGGCATTGGGACTGGCATGAAGGCATCGGCATTCGGGTTCATGTTGTTGTTCATGATGGTGTCTGTGCCAGTTAACGGAAGTGGTTTCGGGTGGAAAGCCTGCTGGCCATGGCTCGCTATCCAATAGTCGGGCGGCTGCGGCTGTCGAAGTGGCCGGCTGGGCCTTTGAAGACGGCGCGCATCCATAGATATGTCTGTGGACATGGTAGTGATATTCGACAGTGGATTGAGGTTCTGTCTCGTTCCATTTAGAGGTTTTACTCCCCGTAGGGGCGGAGCCCTTGGTCCTTCGACTTTGAGACCACAGGTCTGCGTCGACGGCAATAGGAGCTTCGGGGGGTTGTCGTACTCTGGGATTGGCATCACTCTCTCCCCCATAGGTTTGAGGCGCGTCGCCTCCGGGGCTATTGGGTACATTGGCTTCCTCCTGCGACCGTGTGGATGCACGAAGTCGCTTGCCCTCGGCCCCTTCGGAGGCGCGCTGTGCAAGGACTGAAATGCCGTCATGCTCGTTTCTTTCACTCCCTCTGGAGTAATCGGGTACGGTGTCTGCTCCGGGATCGACCAGGATTGGCCATTGTTCGTCGGCAGACATGGTAGTTCTTTTTCGACTGTATGATGGCCAGAGATGTTTGAGATTTTTGAATTTTGGCAGTCTACTTGCTGGTCTGCTTGTGGAACTCCTAAAAAAGGAGACTCCCCAGTTTGACTTGCAGTATCTGAGCTAGAGGTCGGAATCTTTGGTAGAGTCTTCTCCATTGTGTAAGGTCGGAACAAGCGTCCCTTCACAATATCAGGCGCAGAGGAGAACCGTACTTCGCTGCTGAATATGGGGTTCCTTCGGACGGTGTCTGTGCTTCCGCTTGTCCCTCGCTGAGGATGCGCTCCTGGATTAATTGCGTTTCCAGCTGGAGGACTCCCAACAGGCTTCCGCTTAATGGGTCTGTTGATGGTTATACCGTCCTGTATATTGGCTTGTTGAACACCAACATCCTCTTTCACATCAACTCCCAGCGACTTCTGATGAAGATAAGGGTTTTCTCCAGGAACGTAGGCTAGATTGATCGCAGACACATCTTCACCTCTCCCATGATCAAGCAATGAATCCCGGTTTTCCTGGGTTGCGAGCTTCTGTGGTACCCTCAGAGGTTGATATTGATGCTCCAAAGGCTCATCTATCAACGACGTTGGCTGGGGCGTTGGCTCATCTAGACCCAAGCTGACCCATTGGTCACCTCTTTGCCGCCATCGACTCGAGGGTACTTGGCTCCCAATCCTAGACAAGTCATTTTGGTTCCGGTCAACGGAGCCACTAGCGCTGTGGGATCCTGGCGTAACAACTCCGGTTCGGGGGTTCGCACCACGGGCGAGAAGGTAGTCATCGCTGTTGACAAAGCGGTGCATCTCCGAACCGGTGGTTGCGGTGGCTGCGGTGCCTTTTTTGACCTTTTGAACCGAGTAATCGTCCAAAAAGCCACGATTTCGGCGATCCAAGCGGCTTGAGACGTCGTGCACAGCATCAAGCTCCGGCACAGTCTTCACCTTGTAGGAGTGAAACCCTCTCTGAGAGCGATGGTCTTCATCGAAGATCGATATGCCCTCGGCACTCCGCTCTGCAACGTGCTGCGGTTGCCGGTCGTCGATACCGTCGGCGTAGAAAATGGCACTTCGTTTCACTGGTTCTTGGTCGCAGGTACTTTGACTGTTGCAAAATTTGGAAGTGTGTCGTAACGAACGCTGATGTATGAAGCCGACACCTTCTTTCTCAGATAAGGTCTCCTTTTTGACGTTAAGTGAGCCTAGTGAGGATGAGAATTTATTGAAAAGACGAGAGGTAAAAGAAGGTGAACCGTTAGGGGAAGAATGTGGATGTTTCACAGGCATTGTAGAAGACCTTGGTGGTTGCTATGACATGTACTGTACTTCATACCATATGCTGGTCTGTGCACCAAGCATGGTGGTGAGAACGTCACACCATAGTGCCGTTGGTATTTTGAGAGACGGTTACCATGACGGTCGAAGATCTGTGGGCAGAGTCATGCTGCTGTTGCGGAAGGAACAACTCGAATTGAATTCGCCAAAGGAGCAGGAACGGGGCCCTCCCCTGCATGACATTTACGGAAGGGTATCATGCTTTTTGTTTGGATGAATCGTACATCTATCAGAAGCGACCGCTCTCTCTGCGATGGCTATCAGGTTGAAGTTGAGGCCATCTTTGAGTAGCCGTAGCAGCAGGGACACTCATTCTCTTGTCCGGTGACCCCCGTTTTTCTGGACTCGCCATCCTATTCTCACGAGAAAAATGGGCTGACGCACTTTTCCGAAGAGGAGATGCAGCATGAGAATATACACCAAGACTTCCACCCTCGCCCCCAGTTGCAGTTGGTCGAAAATTTGGTTGGCGCATTCCTCCCAGAGGCCTCACGGCCGTGCCGGGGTTGGTATTGTGGATCGGTGAACGGAGATCCGGGGTAGTTAGGCGTTGTCGAACATTGGTACTGGCTATTGCTGTGTCGGGATCTGTATACTGCGCGTAGTTGGGATTTGGATTGGGTCTGAAACCACGATTGATCACCACCATAGGTGTATAGACGTCGACCTTATTGTACTTTTCGTCGCGACTCGCGCTGTATGAAGCTTGTTCACTGAACTGAGTCCCCACATCTCGATACAGTGGCTGAGTTCGTGGTCTCACATATTTTGTGTCGTACTCATGCAATACTTCTTTAGAGATCAAGGCCGAGTCTTTGACCTGAGCGGAATAGCTTAACTGAAGCAAGGAAAGCTGTGCGGAGAGGAGCATTGCGACAAACATGGCCGTTGCAATTGTGACGCTAGGTCTAGGGTCGGAAGGGAGAGTAGGTAGGAACAGCCAGTACACGAGGATGTGGCCAGGACTGAAATAGCAGAACAAGCGTAGGGATATAGGTAAAGGGTCCCAGACTGCGACTTCCCAGACGTCTCTTGTTGGATCAGGATGTGCCCTTGACCGAGCTGACTCTGTTCCTATGATGCGCGACAGGTATTGCAGTGGAGAGGAGGAGACCGGTGATGAATCGACTCGCACTCGTTTGGCGGAAGGGGTGCTCGGCACGTCGTCGACGGATGTTTCGAACAGACGATAATGTCTTTTCCGCCAAAAGGTGTAGGTAGCATTGACAGTACAGAACAATGTCAAGAAGTGAACAATGAAGGTAGCCTATGAGATATTAGATTCTAGGTGGTCTTTCATTTCGGTGACAGCACCTACCAGCCAGGTTGTCCACGCCACCCCTGGAATATCGCCAAACACATCATCATAACTGGTCGATTTGGATTTGGAATTGGCCCTCGCAATGACAAAAATGACATTCAAGGCAATACCAATGGGTGCAGCCCATTCTTTTTCCAGTTGATCCCAGCCATTGGACTCAAGTTCTTCTGACAGCCACAGGAGGAAGTCGTAGGGGTTCAGGTAGCCCTTGATACGTTCCGCGAGAGGCTGCCGCCTCACGAACTTGGGCATTCTTTCGATGAAAGGGGATGCGAAAAAGGCCCAGAAGACATTCTCCTGTAGGTGACCAGAGGTAGAACGATGCGATTGCGAAGTGTCGCTTTGAATGCCAGTGAAGTAAGGGTGAAATTTGGGGTGCAGTGGTGTCCCCAGGAGTAGGCAGTAAACAATGACGAAATGCAGCCAATCGGAGATGTCATTTGCCCGCCGACGCAACTGCGCTCAGCTGCAAGGTACATTCACTTCTGCAGAAACAGCTTCAATCTATTTCCAAAGCTCAGGCTCCAACGGTTGGCAACTATGGCAGCGCCAGTGTCGGCATACAAGGTAAATTGTATTGTCTCTGTGTGGAGGTCTTTGCTTACCACCGCTGTCTAGGATCGGCAATTCGTTGCTGTCATTGGGGACGAAGAGTAAGTCCCGCATCTACTGCTAAACAGCTGACCTCTCGACTCACTTTGGTGTTCCAGCTCAGTCACTGGCTTGTTGCTCGCTGGCATCGGACATATTACCGACCCTCCTGACTCACAGAAGAACTTTCTTGTGTGCGATTCAAAGACAGAGAAGCCTCAAATCGAGCAAGCTTTCAACAGATTTACCAAAGAGCGGAAAGATATTGGAATCGTCCTGATAAACCAACACGTATGATAAGGCGGGAGTTTTGAGGTAGAATTGCAACGCTGATCTTGCTATAGATTGCGGAGCAAATCCGAGACACTGTCGACAGATTCCAGGACCCGTTCCCTGCGGTCCTCGAAATCCCGAGCAAAGATCATCCTTATGACCCCGAGAAAGACAGCGTCCTACGCCGTGTGAGAAGACTGTTCGGTGAATGAATCAAGCAAGCATATGCCCACACACAGAGCGCTGCAATTCATGATCTATTGCCGCGACCATATGCCACAGGTTTTGGCTCAAACCGCCCAAGTGGGCAAGCCAGTGGACGGAACCAAACCCAAGATTTATTTTTTATGAGGGCAACTCCAATAGATCTACAGCCATGATTGTTCGATGAAAACTGTGGTGGCCAGCGACTGATCGGAACTTCAAGATAACATTCATCAAGTCGACAGAGAAGTATCGATTAGGTTGTTGAGCCCTCTAACAATATGATGACCTCTTTTACAAGCCTGGAATCATTCTTGCCTCGCCACTCTGCTTCATGAATGCGAGTTCTGATATCTTTTGCTCACATAGCCATAGTATTCTCACATACCTTCTGCAAAGTATCTCTGACCGGCGGTCCCAGCAGCGACAACTCACAAGGCCTTCCTTTCCGGGCAAACATTGAACCGGTGTATTCGAGCACTAGGCGTACGCCGACAGCACACGTTCATTCGTTCCTCCTTCTCTGCTAGATCTTGAAAGGAGTGCGCGGACAACCTTCCTCAATCCACGCACGGTATCTTATTTATGAATGATGGGCCACGAAAACCACCAAAAAAACTCACGTGGTGAGAAAAACCCAGAGTCGCGTTTTTTTTTTGTTTCGCATTCGATTAGCTGAGTGATGATGATTTATTTGCTCCCACCGATCGCTTTTCCTAGACCAGAGCTCCTACGCATTTCCCTGTAACCACTATGATCATATCCAAAGTCAACATATCACCCGAGTTAGGGAGTTACAAAGTAGAGCTCCTACGTTTCAATGATGCTTGGCTATTCACTTCTGGCTGCGAATTAGGGAGATGAGGATGAGGCTGTAGACAGGACTTTGTTTCAACATCACTTCGCAAGTCGAATGTGGACAGAATTTGGCGAGAGATATATTTATCTCGAGTTATTGCCGGTGAATGATTATGGAGTGGGTCCTACTTCTTGCTTGAAGCCAGGGAGTCCGCCAGCGATTGAATCCAAATGGACGCCGGCTGGGTTTGAGTGACAATGAATCAGGCGGCCGCTGGTTATCAAACATCCACTCCCAGCGTCTATCTCTACACCGACCCCAAGTTCGGATTCTTGAGCGATATCGGGCATCACCACCACTATCACCTGGCCCTCGATGCCATGAAGAATTCCGCTCTTGCCATACTCGATGAGAAACGAAGCCGACGAATGCACCATGTGGGAAGATATAGCAGACGACTGTTGGCAAATCTGCCAGACCAACTTTCTCTAAGTATGAAACCCTTGGTCAAAGGCAAGGGCACAAAGTCGCGGAATCAAGGTCCCAGTCCATAAGGGACACAGACCTCGATTCGGAGCAGCACATTCACACTATCATCTGATACCAACGTTCCTCTTCATGTATGGCGAGTAGACCATCACTGAATGCCTTTTGGGTGGGGTTGATGGGTGTTTGTGCTCTCCCGAACAAGCCACACTCAACTCACTCTACGTCACCAACTTCTCAGCTCACTTTTTCTTGTAGATATATGACTTTCCTCGACTGGACTATGACTATGATGACTACATAAGGCGAGCGGCTTTAGTGCTGTTGACGAATCCAGACGACCAATACAAGTCCACCGTTCACCAAAAATGATATGTTTGAGATAGAGACAGGAGATTATAAAGTTTGTTAGGGAGAATGGATCCTCGAGCAGAACGAGAATGTAGGAAGCATGGCATTGAAACAGCTGCAGAAGGGAGTTAGTTATTTCTTGTATTTGTATGGCCTTGCGGGTTGAGTCAAAACCAGACGAGGCTGTGACTCCTTTGTCCTCCGAAAAAGGCTTGTGCCTTCCAACTTCGGTATAAACCGCATAGTGGGGGAGAGGTTGATGTTGCACCACTAAATAGAGGATTGAGTCTTTGCCACACAAAACAGTATGACTCTTCCCACCTTGACAAGATCAGTCTCATTTGGGACCTGCTAGGATTATATTCTCTTCTACTGTAAATAGACAGTATGTGTGAAATTGGTGCTTCTCTTTCACTCCAAAGTTCAACATCTTGACCCGAACACAACCGGACCATGAAAGGTGAAGCCCAGCATCGAAGAGATGGCAACAGTCTTACACGTAGAAGACGGGAATGTCGAAATCTCTACGTCCAGGCTCCTTCTCCGAGGTGCAAGAGCAACCACTACCGATGAGGCAGCCCTGTTCGAAGCATTCTCAGATCCCGAGGTGATGAAATACATGTAAGTTGGCTCTTCTCTGCCTAGTGCTGCGCCGGCCCTTGGTCATGAAAATCTTCGATTCGAACATATCCCATAACAGAAGACTACAAAGGGGTTCGGATCCGCACACTTGCCTTGCATCCACTGCGAAATGGCTCTCTACGATGCTCGAGTCTCGGCAGAACGGTGTCACAGACTTCCTCATCACACTCACCACTTCGACTTCAGCACATCATCCCGTTGTCGTGGGCAAGATCGGCGTCTGGAAAGACCAGGAGATCGGATTCTTCCTGGTCCGCAAATACTGGGGCCAAGGTATTGCACGAGAAGCGCTTGATGCTGTCATTCCTTACTTGTTTGGTGAGGCAGGGTTGAGCGAGATTACGGCGGATGTGGATCCACGTAATCAGTCGTGCTGTGGGCTATTGAGGAAAGTCGGATTTGTGGTAAACGGATTCGAGGAGAAAACATACAAGGTTGGGGAGACATGGTGTGATAGTCTTTACATGAAATTGGAGAAGGAGACATGGCGAGAAAAGGTCGGTCTGATCTAGTGATCAGTGTCGGTTGTGCCATCCATACCCCATCAATCCCTTGATGATCCCTTCCTTGACTGAAATCAAAATATCTTCGTCCTGGTCACTGCGAGACTCAGAATGGGAATTGGCTTCAGCGAGGCTATAACACAAAGGTGAGCAGGCACATAGAAGCTTTGGATAGCGGATGCTTTGACGAGGAGGCCGTCAGCCAGGTGCAGCGATGAGAGAGCCCGAACTGCTACACTTTGATCTGGTTGAGCAGGAATGTGAATCAGTGACAAAAAATTTCTCAGCTGTCATCGCGTGAACATGATTTCTTCATTCCACTGCTTTATCACATGGTCGAGGTAGGCAGAAAGAGGATATAGTACATTGAGAAACATTCCCTTTCCGAAAACAGTTGAACTTGTCACAGTTCCGGAAGCTTCCCTCGCGAATCTGGAATCGACGGATCTGCGCCGTTCGCCAGTAACAGTTTGATCAGACTTTTGTTCTTTGATCTTGCAGCTTCGTGCAGCGGAGTGCCGACCCCTAGGCATTCAAACTGGAGATACGAAGCAGAATGATTGCTGAACATCATTTGATTGATCGAGGCGCCCTTGTTCAGCAAAAGCTGGATAATTGCTTGCGGGCGCTGGTGCCGTACGGCGAAATGAAGAGGCTGGCCGAACTTGACAGAAGCACCCGCGTCGAATAGATATCCGATTATTTCCAGTCTCGCAGCTATTACGGCGATTGACAGTGGTGTTATATCGAATCTGCAGCGTGCATTGGGGAGGGCGCCGTGAGCGATCATCCATTTCGTCGTCTCTATATCATCCTTCATCCGCTCGTACTGGTCCACTATAACGCAATAAAATTCCAAGCTTTCGTACAGATGTGAAGAGAGAGGAGATGCGGTACAGCGGTAAACCGTTTGTCTATATATGCTAGTTACCTCGCCAATCAGCCCTTTTGACGCCTGCTGCGTCTCGCTGAGGCAACAGGGGCAAGCCGTTGAAGATTTGCCTCCTGATTCTTCTGTGAACACGGTCAGAATGCCCTGTGCTCATCGGAAAAGTCACGAAAGAATACAATGCTCAACGCCACTAACACATCACTACCCCGACTCTTCTGAACACGATTAGATCTCAGCAGACTAGGCCCTTTCTTTGGCTCATTGAAGCTGTAGGAGCAGGTGGGCGCGGGCGCTCTTTCTTGTGGTAATTTTATTTGCGATGATGGCATAAAATAGATGGACATTGCAAGTAGAAGTTGCTTGACGGAGTGAATGCGCAGATTGTGTGTCTTCAAAATGCCTGCCGTCTGATTGGCTACACCAAACTGCGCTTTTGCATCATCCCCACAGCCGTACGACATCTTCGGAGCTCAAAGCTCATTTTGCAGCACTGCACGACGACGTTGAACTTGCTTCCACAGCTTGATACCGCCCGTCTTAATATCGCTGCGCCAGATATTCCTACGCGAAAGGCAGGATGCCTTCCTACGAACACTTTCAAAGTTCCGGCCGGACGCCCCTGCGTGTCTACAACAAGCAGCCAACATACGAGACCTACATTTCACCCTATGGACCAAAGTACGTTTCAAACTCGCTCTCTCATCTCCTGTCCTTGTAGATCCTTCTTGCTGGTTCTGAGCTGAATTTTGATCTCTTCCAGGACTAAACACGTCCCCAACCTCATGGGCTTGAGCCTGCCAAAAGTTCTCCGTTACGGCTCTATCGCTTCAGGTTTCGGCGTCGCGGCTGGCGTCTTTGCGATCTTTTTCTTCGGCGAAATCCCTCGCGTGAGGCAAGATATCCTGTCCAAGGTTCCCGTCATCGGCAACTACTGGATCAGGGAGGTGCCGCCGGAGGATAACCCTTTCTAAAGGAATTATGCTGGAAGAGGTTTGGGAGCTTGGGAACCAAGAGTTGCTGCAGATGGAGGGAAGGGAGCTCAAGATATGGGCGAGACCGACTGGGAATGATTGTACATATTAGATCGCGGAGAGCCTGTTGCAAGGACTGGACGGAATGTCTTGAAGGGTTGAAAGAACGCCTCCCTTGGAGAGGAAATACACATCAAGACCATGGATCAAATCAATGAAAGTCTTGTTTTCACGGCTTCCATCAGCCACTGGCAGATGCAGAATTACAGTACATCAGGGCTGTAGATTCACATTTCTGTTCCTGCGGATTGTATGTACAACTTCTGAGATAGCCTTGATCGGCACTAGACTCTATCGCCACGTTCAAAGTATACCCATTGACCCGTGGGGGTCTTTTCTTCCAGATCTTCCCATCTAAAAGTTGTTAGCGCGCACCACAAGATAAATTGAGAACAATGACGACGCAAGTCGGAAGACTTACACTTGATATTGTAGCATTTCTCCCACCAGGTCTAGCTCGCCCTCGGCAACTTGGATAACTTCTTCGATCAAGCCCGCACCGATCTTCTGCTCGATTCCTTCGATCCTAGCGTTGATCAGCAATGGTATATCCGACTCGAATTCGAAAACGTACTGCTCTTTTGTCAATGGTGGTTCCACCTCCAGGTCCTCTACAGTGGGCGGGATCCCTTCCTTGTCCTCCAGTTCCTTCTCTCGCACTTCATCACTGACAGCCCTTGCTTTTGCCTCTGCCTGAGCCAATGAGTTTGGTCCCTCAAATTTCGCGTCCTGCCTCGTGATCTTGCCGTCCCAATTGTCCACTGGTTCCACATGCAGTTTCTCACTACCCAACGAGCCATCTTCGTTGAGCAGTTTATTGTAAGCGGAGGGGCTGGCTTCGATCTGCTTGCGCACCCGTTGCAGCCATTGTTCGTAGCCCTCGGGTTTCACGGATTCGATGATCTCCAGGCGCTGTTTTGTGAGTGCCTCGGTGGATTGGCGATAAACGGAGCTTTTGGGCAGTTGGGCAAGTTTATTGAGGGTTTGTCGGTAGGTGTAGATGAGGGCAGGGCGAGGTGATGGATGTGTCGTGAGCCCTGTTAGGCCTGTTGGCGTATTCGGTTCAAGATATTTCGAGGCTGATTTGACAGTCGCGAAAAGCCGCGACGTCGCTCGCATCGTGGAGAGTGTCTGAGAGGTTTGGTAGGTGAAGAAGAATAACCCCTTTGCAACGTTGCCTAATGTGGCTGTTGACTGAAGAGTCTTGAGCTTCAAGCTTCAATTATTCATTGACGTCGAGGAGCGGCGGACGTTTAGCAGTTTGTGGTTTAGTGGTTAACCGTAATTATTACCGTGGACCGCAGGATACAGAGATGCAACAGCCACGGATTATATCGCCGAGAGCCGTAGGCTTGATGGCTTGCTCCCCTGCTCCGTCAGCCTTGATCTGCAGGGCACCAAGCCCGCCGCCGCCCGCCGCCACAGTTGATCCACACACATTAGGTATGTTACGTGACTTGAGTGGGATTTGATGCATCTTGGGCGTTCCAGACCCGAACAGAGTTCTCGATGGGCCCTTGCGACAGGCCTCAGTCTGCGCTCTCCTGCGCTCCCTTGATAGCAAGGAACATTGCCCGATGTTTTGCTACAATTCTCTGCTTTCAAGTGGGGCAGCCTGCTTGGTTCTCGAACCTACCGTATTACAATTCTTAGAATCTTGACTGATTCTTATCCTCGATCCCCGTCGCCTGCGCTGTACGATCCCCTTCCTGCGCCTTCCGCTATGGTGAGAAGAAGTTGGTCACCAGCTCTCCTCGAGGAGAGAGCTTTGTGTCTGTGAGGTGCAAAAGAAACCAGAGAACAGGAGGACCTCTAATACTCGCGACACGCCATGGTGGTCACGACAGAAGGCGGTGCGACTTTCGGCCAACCGACCGACAGTCAGATGGACGACTCACGAAGGGCTCGAGAGTTCTACCACTACTTTCAACCAGACAATCTCCTCCAACCGCACCTCCGTCGTCGCCCTTCGGTTCTCAATGTCACCAGCGATGAGGTCCCCAATTTGTGCAAGGCGCTCTCTCCCCTGTGCCAGTTGACCGCGTTTCGCTTGAAAGTCCGGAAAGCGATGATCAATGTCATGGATCGCGATGTCATGTATTTCCTGAGTGAAGCAACAAAAATCTACACAGACGAGGGCGAACAGACCATTGAATTTGTCGAAGATCCCATATTCTTGAACTGCAGCTCAGTGCCGCTCAAGGGTAGAATATGTGAGCTGACCATTCGACTCGACAATAAAGATCATGGCGCTGTACCCAAGTTCGTAATCAACGACCTTATGAAATCTCAATTTGCGCACATGGATATCATCTCGGGTCCCCCGTACTACAGGTTCTATGCAGGTGTTCCGATCACTACAAGAGACGGCGTCAATATCGGCAGTCTCGCCGTCGTAAGTCTCTCCTCCCTTCGAGTTCGTTGTTCAAATGTTGGTCAAACACCGGAAAACCCGTCGACCGCTCTCTAGGATTCATCCGAAGTCTTGCAGCTAACACGATGAAACGTAAAGATGGACACACAAACTCGTCCAAACGGGTTGACACCTGCTGAGGAGTTGTTCCTTACCTCGACCGCACAACAGATAATGGTTTTCCTCGAGACAAACAGACAAGCAATAGAAGGACGTCAGTCTCGCCGTATGGCTGAAGGTCTCGAAGCTTTCATTGCGGGACGCAAGAGTATCCATGGCGATAGGGCAGGATTTCTCCACAGTCCTCTGTTCAAGAAAAGGTCAAAGTTCGCCTATGGCTTGACTGTGCCCCTGGAAAAGGACGCTTCTCCACCGCTAAAGTCGTCTGCGCAGACTGAGTCCAACCTCCGAAACCAAACCACCGTCACTCTTGAACATGCCGAAGATCTCAGCACCTCGGATTCCTCAGATTCAGATAGCCTGAATGGGAATTCCGAGACCGATGGCGAATCAAGGACACACACGAAAACCTTTGCAAGAGCGGCGAATCTACTACGTGAATGCTTAGGAGATCTCGGTGAGGAGGGTGCCGTCGCATTTGTCACCGTAGGTGCTCGTCTGCGTAATTCGAGTAAGAAGAACGGAAACAATCTTGGCCAGGCTATGGGAGCCATTGACGGAGATCTTCAATCACTGACAAAATCATCCATCATCGCCTACTCGACCCAGTCCAATCCGATCATCCCCGAGAAGGGATTAGATGAGAGGGTAAATGGCTTAGATGGAGAATTACTCCAGGATCTTATCAAACGGTACCCTGGTGGTCGCTTATTCACCCTGGAATGGAACCCTTCCTCCTCTTCCGAGGATGATATAGAGTCTTCAGGCAGACTCAGGAGCCCTGTCAGTCAGTCGCGCATACCTAGCCACCGGAAACGGCTAGAGGTCAAGGCCATCCGTGCTGCCTTTCCTTGTGCGGGACAGGTCCTCTTTACGCCCTTGTGGGACGCTACAACTGGTTCTTTTGCATATGGCTGTTTCGTTGCTACAGCGTTAGAGACGCGTTCCTTCAATTCTTCTATTGAATTGCCCTTCCTCAACTCTTTCTGCAGCACACTGATGGGCGAGTGCTCACGGTTGGACACGATGATTGCGGACAAGCAAAAATCCGACTTCGTCGGCACCATATCTCACGAAATGCGAAGTCCATTACATGGCCTCCTTGCCAGTGTCGAATTTCTCGCCGAAACAGATCTCTCTGGCTTTCAGAGATCCCTCATTTCCACCATTGATTCCTGTGGACGAACACTTCTGGATACCATCAACCATGTCCTGGACTTCTCCAAGATCAACTCATTCCAAAAGCATTGGCAAGCTTCGAACAAGAAACACTCTCACGGATCGCGTCGCCATAACTTTTTAGGTCCAGAGAACTCTTCCAAGACTATATCTCATGGTGCCCCTGCACTCCTGCAACTGCTTGGCGTTATTGATGTATCAGCTGTGTTGGAGGAAGTCGTCGACGGCTTGGTCCTTGGTTATACATACACATCGGGATTAGACCTCACGGAGATGCCACGAGAAGCACCAGGCCGGGGGAAAAGAGTCCGCTCCGAAAATCACTGCGTGGACCCCGTCAAGATCACACTGGACGTGCAGAAGGCGGATTGGACGTTCTTGACCCAACCCGGGGCAGTTCGCCGGATTATCATGAATCTCACTGGGAACGCCATCAAGTATACGAGTCAGGGTACCATCAAGATTCGACTCCAACTACAAACTTCTTCAGATGAAAACAGCAACGATGTGATGGTGTTGACGGTGACGGACACAGGAAAGGGTATTTCCCAGGAGTTCTTATCTACTAAGCTCTTTGTGCCATTTGCGCAGGAGAATGCTTTGGCCCCAGGAACCGGGCTAGGGTTGAGCATCGTGCGGAGCATTATTCTGATGCTGGGTGGCTCGATTGATGTGAAAAGCAAATTAAATGAGGGAACAACAGTGGAAGTTATTCTACCTATCAGGAGACCTTTACCTGGTCAGACTTCAACTCAGACTACGCCTTTCTCCGACGGTGCCAGTGGCCTGAACTCTACTGGTAGCTCCAACGCCGACAGCTCGATTTCTCTACTGAGAGATGAATGGTCGGACGCGACAGTAACATTCTGGCAACCGGAACTGGAACTAGATGACGACCTCGCACGCATCGTCAGGTCGTACGTACAGGACTGGTATAACCTTCCGTTCCTGGACCAGCGATTATGTGACAGTTGCGCCGTTGTCATCGCAGAGGAAGAGAACTTGGATCATTTGCTCACTAGATTGGTGGCCACACCTGGCCGCCGTCCAGCGTTAGTGGTAATGTGTTCGGTTCTGTCCAGACACAGTGTGGCATTGGTGCAGTCCCTGGAGGAACGCATTTGCAGTGCTGTGGAATTCGTTTCAGAGCCTTGTGGTCCCCACAAGCTGGCTCGTAGTATACGGTTGGCTCTCGAAAAGCAAGCGGCGGTACGGTCACGGTTCTCGCAGGCGGACAACCAACAAGTGGTGCTTCCCAGCGCTGAGATTGCAAGTACGACTCCTGGTACAACCGAAACAGAGTCCGTGGTGGAGGACTTGGCCGAGCTCGACCTCAACTCGCCTGGTGGAACTGATAACGCCAAAATGGTTCAGGCAACGGAGACTTTTGCCGCGTCCCAAGCGAGCCACAATGCGCAGATGGCAATCCATGACCCCATAACCGCTCTGCGGACGCCGAGAAATCATGTCAGCGAAGGAGAATCTTTCCCCTTTCCCTCGCACAGTCAAGAAAGCTCAAGAAGGCGTCGCGAGAGTGATCGATGGACCAACCACACGAGCTTAAGCAACCCAGCCTCACCTAGTGAAGTCCCAACCGCTCTCTCTAGGCATCCATCGCTATCCAAGCCAGCCCCTGGCAGTGTTGACCCGCATATTCTCCTGGTGGACGACAACAAGATCAACCTGAAGCTGCTCGAAACCTTCTTGAAGACAAAACGGAAATACAGCCGGATAGAGCAGGCAGAGGATGGTCAGCAGGCTGTCGACGCTGTCAAAGCTGCCGAGGAGCCTTTCGACATCATCTTTATGGACATTTCAATGCCAGTGCTGGATGGCTTTGAGGCGACCCGAGCCATTCGGCAGTATGAAGACCTTCGTGGCTGTAAACCTGGTGCTATGGTTATTGCCTTGACTGGATTGGCAAGTGCCAGAGATCAGAGTGAAGTTTTCAGCAGCGGATGTGACATTTACATGACAAAGCCTGTGAGCTTTAAAGAGGTCGGTAAACTCTTAAACAACTGGGAGGCCCATAAGAATATCGACTCAACTTGAAACCTACGCGTTTGTGGCATGAGCCTCTTTTCTTGACAGAAGACACCAAAAGCGCCATGGTGCTCCGGCTCTCCTCCAGGAGACGGAAGTGCAGATGAATGACTTCGGCTATCTAGTCATTCTTGAGCTACTCGACTCAATTCACGACAGCAGCAAGCATGTCAACCAGGTGTGATGCCCATTGTCAGCAGAGACCAGATTGATTGCGCTGGAGGAACCAAAACCAACGTGACGAAGAGAGCACAGGCGCCAAGCACCTCTCTCAACACCACTTTCATTCTGGATTGGGACAGTATGTCTCTGCTAGTGATTGGCTTAGATCACTATCTCCACCAGAAGCAGGATGTCGTGGGAGGGAATACCAGTGAACCACTATATAGCCCCCCACATTGTGATCCCCTGTCTCTCTGGAGGACTTTATGCCAGCAACCCGCGTGAACGACCAAATCAAAGAAGTTCGTGACGAATGAAAATGTCGCCTGGAATGGCAGGAGTTGTCAACAAGGGTGCAAAAACTCAGCAAGTCAACTCACCTCAAGACAGTCTACATACATTCTCCGTACCACTCGAGCAGCTTCACCACTGCTATGCCAGATGGTTACTACTTGTGATAGCTACATGGCAACATAGCCAGATAACTAGTCAGAGCAACAGCGACAAATCATAGAAATAACGTTGAACGTTGAATTGTTTGATTTATTGAACAGTAAATAACCCTCCCATCACCTTTCTATTTCTCTATCCATCTGTCAATCTTAGACACCTACTGTACATGTGTAATCCATCGCTAATCACTCCGCGGACAACAAGAGCTGCGGTTGTGTAACTGTCGGATCTCCCGTAATATATTATCTTATTTGATGTGGTGTGTGATATGTATGTATGTATATTACACGCCGTAGCATGGATATGAACCGAGACCTGGATGGCATATATCGAATTGGCGGTACAGGATTAAAAATGTCAGGAGCCCAAGGAACAGAGAGGAACAGGGACACGAATATAGTTTCTACTAGCATTGTATGTACATGTATTTGTAAATCTGCCAAACCTAGAAGTTGTTCCACCCACATGTGTCTTATCGCCCAACCATGCACCCACCCATGAAGCCCGGTCCGTGGACCAGTCCCAGTGACGTACACACATAGCGAGAAATCGAAAACTTTTTTTCTTCTATTCTTTCTTTGTTTGCCATTTGTTCAAGACGTCACAAAGTTGAGACCGCCTGCCATGACTCTCAACCTCTTACCAAAGAACTGCAAAAACACGATCAGGCAAAAGGCAAAGGCGCAGATGGCGGCCTGGATGCCGAAGCTGACCTTTGTGCCCTGAGCGTTGGCCCACGTCACCTGGAAATAGCTGATGATGAAGCCGCCGGTGGTGCGACAGAAGTTGAGCCACGAGGCCGTCTCGCCGGACGCTTCGGGGTAGCTGTCCAGATTGTAGGCGTTCAGGCCGACGGTGGTGACCATGATGCCGAAGACGTAGAGGCCCCAGAAGACGGACGTCACCATGTAGTGGTAGCCGTCTTCGAGGGCGAAGCCTAGACCCACGAGGCCGGCCAGCATGAACGGGGTGGACACCCACATGGCTCGCAGCCGGACCTCGGGCTCGAAGTGGCCGGCATGCTTGTGGATGTAGCTTGTCGCGATGTAGTCGTGGAGCCAGTGGCCGGTGACCTCGCCCACCAACGCGGCGACAATGGGCGTGAAGTAGAAGTATCCGATCTGTTTGGGGCCGAAGTTGTAGAGCGGCGTGAGGAAGATGGAGAGGGTGGTATTGATTCCGACAACCCAGGCGAAGGTGAGCATGTAGTAGAAGCACGAGATGAAGACGGTGGGCTTCAAGATGACCTTGACCGGTCGCATGAGTGCTTGAGACAGAGAGTTGCGCAGGTGGCGGGATTTCCATTGCGAAATGCCCAGAAGTCGCGAAATATGGCTACCTCGAGGTGGCTGGGAATCCTGGGGGATTCGGCGGTCGTAGTAAGTCTCCTCAACAAACAAGATGATGAGGACAAGGCAGAGGGAGGTCTGGTCGCGTACATGTCAGCGGCTGAGATTAGTAGTTGGTAGATACGGTCTTACCTCTGCAACGTATACCCAGAAAGGGACTTGCCAGGGCTGAGTGCTGATGATGAACGCTGCAAACAATGGACCGAAATATCTGCAATGACCAGTCAGCTTCTCGAGGGACTTTCTGCGAAAGGATCACGGCCGCTTACGGGGACAGAATAATAAACGCAGCCCAGATATTGATCTTCCTCGCTCTTTCGTGGAAAAAGAACATATCATATATAAACATGAGACCGCCGCCTTGAGAAACAGTACTGAAGAAACCATTGAGGATTCGAGCAGCCATGAACGACTCGAATGACTTTGCAGCGGCACACCATATTGCAGTCGCGGTGGCAAGGACCATAAAATAGAATAGCACAGGAAGACGGCCGAAGTAGGCCGACAGCGCCACGACAACAACACCTCCAGCACCCAACATGAAGACATTGCCGACTTGAGAATGATTGACGTGGTCGGGCGTCATGTTCCAGATTGCAGCTTGTGGAAGCAACGTGACTGCTCCCGTCGCGCTGCCATAATCTGGTAGGAATGCTGTCATGGAGATGATGATCAAGATGATGTGCTTCTTGAAGCGGCTCCAGTTGAGAGGGTCGTTGGGATCGCCGGAGGGCTGAGGGAGGAGGATCGTATGGCCATCGCGGGCTCGTTTCAGATTGGCGTGCTCCGGGTCGGTGGCATCGATGACATAGCCTTCTGCATTCTTGAACTCGTGTAGCTCCGTGACGTTCTCAACAGCTGAAAGCTGGCCGATTTCTTTGTCTTCTGCCATGACTATGAACAACGAACGAGACAACAACTAGATGTAGATTGAAAAGCCTCTCGATGTATTTCTGTCCACAACCAATACCTCCAGGAAAAGTGGAGGAAGAGAAAGGACTCCATCTGGGGAAGCAGACCGTTCTTATCAAGTATGCGGATATTTTCTGGGACGGACTCGTGTATGCTACCCAGGACAGTGTAAAGATCCGCAAATCATTCACAGAGATGTCCCAGACCCGATATGGAGACTCACATATTGTGGAGACGACCTCCAGAATGTCCCGGATAGGAGATCAGGGGGGGATATGCGGAATATACCCCACATCGACCCCATGAGTTTTCCGGGGCTGCGAGCAAGTATTGCCCAAGGCTAGCTCAGTCGCCCTCGCTTAACCATGGAGCAGGTATTGGTGGTTGAGAACTTCGGCAGTGGGAAAAGTACGAGTCTGGCCACCATCCGACACCCTAACCTGTGAGTCGATTCGTCTGCATTAGCCATGTATGACGAAGCATCAAGGTTCTACCTCCAATGCTTTGCCCTGGTTCTTGGAATTCTCTCGAAACTTGTCATTTCTGATTCATCGATTCGACGGACTGCTCTCCCGGTAACGCTTCCTGGTTCCTTGTTCGGATAAGAAGCGAGGACCGATATAAGGGAACTGTAGTGGTAATTTCATTGGGCTGCCTGTAAACGACATCTGAAACCCGGTCAAGTGAGGCGAAGCCGGGTCCGTAAGCAGGTCGAATATGTTTCGGGAAATTTCATGGGGGTTTGTGATGAAGTTCGTCGAGCACTCGGCCGCAGGATGCAGTGACTCAGGACTTACCTGAAGGTACTGCCCTTTGTAGCAATCCGCGCTGTCTAGGAAGCTGACGTGCCGCATTCGAACCCGTATCTTTCACCATGGTCGCCTAAATCCTTAGCCATGTCCTCCGCCCAGCGGAAAATGCAGGCCGTCCAAAGGCCAAGTGTCAGCGCTGCTACGCGTAGGAGCAGAGTCGGTCTGCTGAGGCATGAAACCACCGCGAGAAGGATATCCAACTCTCACAAGGTTGGTAATCCTGAAGGTCCGAATCAATTCGGCTCACTTCTTTATCGCTCCCACGGAGGGGGCTCGGTCCGCAAAGAGGATGTTGGACTTAATGCTCCACCCAGCATCGAAGGTTAGTATGGGCGGGACCCGGTCTCAAATATAAAGGCGCACAAAGGGGTACAGAAGGGGTCTTCAGAGGAGCATGATCTTTGTTAAGTCGTACTTCCCCTGGCGGTGAGGGTTGGAGAAATGGAAAAGACGAGGAACCTGGACAGTGCGTAGGTATTGGTAGAGAGTAACGGATTAAGCACAAGGGCAAGAATGTACATAAATGAGCGAGCCAGGGGAAAGCAGCAGTGATGGAAGTTGATTAGTCTGATTGACGTGCTCAAGCGATCTCGGTATCGGTGAAATGTGGTTCCGAAAGATATCAGTTTCTCGTCTGCCATCTTCATCCTGTCACCACAACTTGCTCCGCCGAGGTGGGCTTCTTGGTGGGAAGGATGCTACCTTTTCGAGGGACCTTTAGCCTACGGACTCGATCAGGAGGCTACCTTGGCCTCGCTTCCGCTACATGCAGGATTCGTTCCCGCAGCACCCATTCTAGTCCATCCAAGCAACCTCAGCTCTCCCGCTCGCTCCCAAAAGGCACCTGGGACAGCCACATGCATGTCGTGGACCCGACTCGCTTCCCTTTGGCTGCCGACGCTCAGTACAGGCCGCATCCGCATACTTTAACTGACGCCAAAGCCTTTTACGCCCAATATGGCATCGAGAATATGGTTCTCGTGCAACCATCAATCTATGGAGACGACAATTCATGCATGCTGGAAGCCCTTGAGCAATTGACGCCCAAGCACGGGCGCGCCGTGGTGGTCCTCGATCCAGAGACCATCGACGCGGAGACACTGGAGAAATGGCACGCTCTTGGGGTGCGAGGCGCGAGGCTGAACCTCGTCAGTGTGTCGCGGGACATGACCGAGGATGAACTGCGCGCCGAACTGCAGAGTTATGCGAGGGTTTTGAGGCCCTTCGATTGGGTCCTTCAGCTCTACGTCCCGTTGAAACTGGCATTGCCGCTGTTGAACGTCGTCCCAGATCTGGGCATCAGAATTTGCATTGATCATTTCGGATCACCTGTCCTTCCCGAACCATTTGACCCGTCCACAACTGTATATCCCTACGACATGAGAGGCTTCGCGTCCCTCGTCAATCTGCTCCAGGATGGCAGGACGTGGGTGAAGCTCTCAGCGCCGTATCGACTTTCCAAAGACCCAGAGATGAGAGATCTAGACCCCATTGGGAGAGAGTTGATCATCAAAGGTGCGGATCGTGTTGTCTATGCCACGGATTGGCCTCACACGAGGTTCGAGAATATCAACCCAATGCCCTTCATTGAGAAATGCTATGAATGGTGTAATGGCGACGCTACATTAATCGAGAAGCTGTTCCGAACCAATGCTGAGAAGCTTTGGGATGCATCTTCAGAGACATAGGCCATGAAATGACCTCGATCGTCTGAGTTATGTCCAAAGGTATCAGCAAGTCTGAGCCGCTCTCCGACCGGACCATTGGTTGTGTGATACAGTGTCCTTTTCGTAGATGTAGAGCTGTTCTATCCGCATGTGGGATTGTTGCTTATGCGCAATTTCCATTCGAAAACTCCTCAATTGGGCCGACTTATTACTAGCAAGTTTCTCATGTAGTGTGCCAATACTAAAAGATTCCCATGTGAACGCCTGGCATGAACGTTCCAGCTGAAACAGATATTTGCGACAGTTTTGGTTGTGGTGCCTCCATCACCTTCGAGGCCTCCCCCACTGTCAAGCTTAACCTCGCTCCTCCGTCCCCACAAGGCGCAGATCTCTCTAAGGTCTGCTGAAGAAGACGGTGCTCTCCATGCATGAGATCTTTTCCTTGTCAACTGTATTGACATCGGCAAGAACGGTATACTTCCCAGGCGGCTGGAGGACATGTTAATACCTTATCTTCACGAGATCGAGGTTTGTGCAAACTCACCACTTGCTTCGGGATATCTACTTCTTTCTTCAATGTCAAGACACCTTCTTTGAGGGGACATGTGATATCAATCTTTGGCAGGTTGTCACAGAGATCTGCTTCTTGCTTGATGAGGGTAATAAGCCCATATTTGACTTGGAGAAAGACGGTCGCGCCTGGTTCGATATCCTTTGAAAAGGTTCCGTTTGCGGAAATGGTCAATTTTTGGCCCCTAATACATGTTAGATTAGAGATCAGATCGCTTAGAGGCATTCCCTGAGACGTACGGGAGAGGTGGATTGGGTGACAAGTCAACGTAGTCGACTGTTAGGATATAGTCCTTGGGATCGGCACAGAACTGGACGTAGGTGAGAACAAGCTTCGTAAATTTTCTTGCAGG
The DNA here is from genome assembly GCF_001646965.1 of Fonsecaea nubica. NCBI lineage: Eukaryota > Fungi > Ascomycota > Eurotiomycetes > Chaetothyriales > Herpotrichiellaceae > Fonsecaea > Fonsecaea nubica. Next base: position 117,388 of record NW_019173731.1, read on the forward strand.
TAGCTAACATTTAGAGGATTTTTGCCAGGGACCTTGAACTTGGGCTCCTCGTCCACGAGAGCATTCTGAGCTCCAAACAGAGACCGTGAAGATACCGCAGAGGCGGCGGTAAGGAGCGATAGGAGGATGGCCGAGACCTTCATGGCGATGACTCCGGAGAATCGAGGGCCCAGACGAATAAAAGTGGTATCTTGACCTTCCTGGAAGGCAGCTTGCGCAATTGAGGGTTGTGGTGGTCGATATCGCAAAGAAGAAGAGATGATACTACACAACCAAGATGGCAGATTGATGAGTGACGGAACGAGTGGCGCAGGCGCATGACTTGCCTTCCCAGGCACGGGCACCAATGGCACCCAAATGGTGGCAGCTGGTAGCGATTATTTAAGCGTCTTGCGTCACTGGCACTATCGAGACAGCACTTGTTTCCAACACACTCCACCGTATAATACTACGGAGCAGCAGGGGACACAGCACGTGTCGACCTGCTAACCTGCGGAATTGGCAGGGGATGCCAAGGTCTCCTGTCGCAGATCCCAACGCCTTCTTGTCTATCGCAGACCTGGCTCGTTCTTCCTCCATGCTTCAAGAATTGTGGTCTAGTCTCGCTGAGCGGGCAGACCTTTGTGAATTGTTACAACTCATATACTCCCTTTGATTCGATTTCGCTTCTCACACTCGTTTGCTCTGTTCACAGCCAGCATTTGTGAGGCGACTCTCGCGAAACTCGCCCACGTATCCATCTCCCTAATCACCGAATTACCTGTACTAGTCGAGCAATTCGGTTCCTGTCCTGTATAGGTCGTTTTCTGGCCAACCTACATCATGAGGCCAGTGCTACTGGCGTGCGCCCTCGCAGCCTTCTTATCTTCCTCGATAGCGGCGCCACCGGGTTCACAGCGAGGGGCGGGAGTACTAGCAAATGATGCTGTGCAAGGCGAAACTCCGGCTGACGGAGGGGAGGGCTCGGACTATACAATCTTCAATGGCATCAAGGTGCCACCGATGAAAGAGATACAAGGCGCCGAGTTCGCCGAGACGATTAAAGATGGATATTGGTGGGTTAAACACTACTCGCCATATTGCGGACACTGCAAAGCAATTGCGCCACTTTGGCAGACTCTGTACGAATTCTATGCAACATCAGATCCCTTACAGGGAATGACAAAATCTGGCCAACCCGACCTATTCTCGCCGAACAGCTTTCACGGATACTACAACTTCCATTTCGCCTCGATAAATTGCATCGCCTTTGGTGACGTTTGCGATAAGAACGGGGTAAGAGCTTGGCCGACATTCCTGTTATACAAAGATGGCGAATTCGTCGAGAAGTACGCCGGAGGCAAATCAATGGAAGATTTCAGCAACTATGTCGAAGAAAAGCTGGAACAGATAAAACCCGGCTCGAGACCAAGGGAAGGAGTCCACGTGCCCAAACCTGGCGCAAAAGGTGTCGACAGAACAGCCGAACCCGAGAACCCGCTGTCCAAGGACAAAGATGTAGCCGCTGGCGTCGCTGCCGGGGAGAAGCAGAACAAGGCTGCAGCACTGTCAACTGAGACTACATCAGGAATATTGGCCTCCGAGACCGCCAAATCCGGAAAATCTCTCAACGCAAAGACCGGTCCTCCACCGAATCCAAAGGGAGTCTCCACCCCTCTAACTCCAGAGTCCTTCCAGAAGCTTGTTACCACCTCTCAAGATCCTTGGTTCGTCAAGTTCTACGTTCCCTGGTGTCCCCATTGTCAGCACCTGGCCCCAACGTGGGCTCAGTTGGCGAAAGAAATGGAAGGCAAGCTCAACATCGGAGAGGTCAATTGTGAAGCGTCTCCGCGGTTATGCAAGGACGCCAAGGTCAGCGCTTATCCCACGATTTACTTTTTCCGTGGCGGTGAGCGGGTCGAATATGAAGGTCTCCGCGGTCTAGGTGATCTGCTTTCATTCGTAAACAAGGCGCTTGACAGCGATGTCAAGTATGTGGACGCGGCTGCGTTCAAGGAGATGGAAGAGACCGAAGAGGTTATCTTCGTCTATTTCTTTGACCATGCCACAACGTCTGAAGATTTTGCCGCTCTCGATCGACTGACTTTGAGTCTCATTGGGCATGCAAAGATTGTCAAGACGGATTCCGAGATACTGGCAAACAGGTTTAAGATATCAACCTGGCCAAGATTGCTCGTGTCTCGCGATGGACGACCAAGCTATTATAACGCTCTTGCTCCGAAGGATATGCGTGACTTCCGACGTGTCCTAACCTGGATGCAATCTGTTTGGTTGCCGATTGTACCTGAACTCAGCGCTTCTAACGCAAAGGAGATCATGGCCGGAAAATATGTTGTGCTTGGCATTCTTTCACGAGACCGACCGGACGAGTTCCTCCAGTCCAAGAGAGAATTAAAGAACGCTGCACTGGAATGGATGGATAAGCAAACCCAAGCTTTCCATCTTGAGAGACAAGAACTGCGCGACTCGAAACAGTTGCGTATCGAAGAGGCCGAAGATCGAAATGACCAACGGGCCTTGCGTCAAGCCAAGAGCCGAGTTATCAGCATCACCGAGGAGACCTTCCGGAAACAGGTCGCGTTCGCCTGGGTGGACGGTGTTTTCTGGGAGAGATGGCTTAGGTCCACATACGGCGTGGACGTCTCGAAGGGGGAGAGAGTGATTATTAATGATGAAGATGTAAGTGTTATATTGTCACTAATTCTGAGCTGTCGATGGTCTGACATCTATAACAGAACCGACGATACTGGGATGTGACTGACTCTGGGGCTTATATCATGCCCTCTCGCACTTCCATTCTCGAAACGTTGCCCCGGATTGTCGCCAACCCGCCAAAACTCACTCCAAAATCCACGATTGGCGCTTTTGAGAATGTTTTCTTCCAGATCCGAAATTTTGGCACTTATCATCCATATCTATCATTTGGATTGTTGATAATCAGTGTGGTGTTGCTATTCTGGGTGCTGAGAAATGGCAGCACCATCAAGAGGACATTGAGTCGGAATAGCTCTGGTTACTTCCACTTGGACGGCAAGGAGGGACTTTTAGGAACAACGAACGGCAAGGCTGACTAAAATTGTTTTCACTGGACATTACGAGAGAATATTTGATTCAGATGGCAGGCGAGGTAGATTCTACATGTACAGAGCATGGCATTGGCGTTCGGGTGGCTGAAGGTCGGTGAGAAGGCACGAAAGGCCTGGCACATTGTCAGGAGATTCAGAGGCGACATTGGCTATCACCAAGTTCATCATGCAAGAAATAAAATTCCTGGTCAGATCATGATTGTTCACATTGCTCGATTTCGAACAGTGCCTGTCCGAGAACCTCGATCGACGCACAAAGAGTGAGCCTGTGCGAATGCTTCCAGGAATATTTGCGCGAGATGTTCAGTCAAATGCCTCCTATTGTTAGTACTACGCACGGAGCGAGAAGGGCGAGAAGGGAGAGGAAAAAAAATCTTTGGCAATCAAGCTTCGTCCCGTATTAGGGGACTAGGCGACACCTTGAATGTTTTCAATGAGTTTTTTCTCTTTTCTACTCCGCCGGTTACTGGCTTTCGAACGCAGTAGCGACTCCACCTGGTCGACACCTTGAGTGTGTTTTGTTTCCAGCTCTCTTGACAGTAACGACAAAGGGGAATCGTCCGAAGTGGAATCTCGCCCTAGTAACGGGCAGGTATCGTCTTCCGTGTCGTGTTTCTGTATGAGGCCGTGCAGGACGATTTGGATCTCAGCTGGAGGAGAATTGTGCGGACATTTTGCGTGATTGACATCAAGAAGTTTGAGAGGGAGGTACTGTATGACAATGTGCTTTGGAGAGAAGGTTGGTGTGAAAAAAATGGATTTGTGACGTTTTCCCCCAAACTTCAATGTACTCTTGCTGGATTGTTGCCCCCCACCTTCGAAAGTCGTCAACTCCGCCAAAAAATCTACTCGCGTCGACCTGGGCGGTCGGTGCCGAAGACTCTGCGTCCACCCCGCTCCTGAGGCGCCTGCTGGCTCACGGGCACCACGTTGACGGGGATGCTGTCGAAGCCCATGCTCTTCAGGAGGTCCTTGGTGTCGCTGTCCACGTCGAGCTGGCCGGACTCGGTGTTCTGGGTGAAGTCGAGGGCCGAGATCTCGGGCACGTATTGATCCTTGCGCTCACGCTCTTCTTCCTGCAGTTTGAACGAGATGCCGCGCACGGGACCGCGTTGGATACGTTTCATCAAGTGCGTCGTGTAGCCGGCAATCTGTGTCCAGAATGTCAGCACCAATGTATCAAAGGAACAAATCCGCCTTTGGGAGTACTGAGTCCCCTTTGTGACTTGGCAGGTATCGACTTGGGAGGGTGTGAAGGGCATTCATTTACCTTGTTGCGAAGGCGCTTCGAGGCGATGATGGCGATTTCATCGCAGATGCGCTTGTTGGTCTCGAAGTCGAGGGTGAGTTTGGGATAGTACCGCTCGATGATGACTTTGGCGGACTTCTTGACGGTCTGGATGCACACATGTCTCGTTAGAAAACTTTGCCGACTTCTTGTATCGGGCACTGCAACTCACCTTCGTACGAACGCGACCCATCTTGACGGCTGGTTGGAAGTTGTCGTGAGGGATGCGAAAGTTGACAGTGTGCAGTCGAGAAATCAAATGTGGAAATGAATTTTGGGGGAATTGTGGCTGCTTGGCAAGAATAGCGCCAAGAGATAAGATTTGATTTGTATTGGGGCCCTGCCTGGATTTTCACACCAGCTCCACACATCTCTACACTCAGTCTTGGCATGAGATCGCCTAGTCCAGACACTACTTCTTGGTGGTGCTGGGAAACCTACCGTGATGGTCAATAGTTCCAATGTGGTGCGAATCTGTACAGCCGTTCGACGAGGGCAAAGATGAAATCTTGAATAGAAAAAGATGCACTTCAGTAAATATCAGAGAATTATGCTAACAAAGAGATGATGATATTGGTCTACACAAACAAGTTTTATACATCAAGTAGGCTTGCTCGCCTTGTATTTCGAGTTCGCCCGCAACAAAAACCCTATCTCTTCGTCGATACTCTGGCTGGGTTCCGGGGCTGGCCGTTGCCGTCTAACAGGAGTTCCTTTGCGCCCAAAAGTCGGCAATTGAGAAGAAATGGAGCGCTTGGGAGTCGAAGCATCCTTTGGGGTTCGTCTCTCAGCGATATTGACAGGCACATCGTCCTCCACAACCCAGTCAGGCTGCATCCGAGTCTGAATCTCAACTTTACCAGCCTGCGAGATGCTGGTCGCAGTAGGCGTTACCACGAGTTTAGGTCCGTCTTTGACCGGTGCCCACTTCCAGTTCTGTTCCGAAATACCAGGGTTTGTGGGCTGCGGAACAACAAATCCAGCCACACCCACGAATGGGATATGCTTGTTATGAGTAGACTGAATCGATCGTAGAAGGCGAGCTGCAACGGGTGATCGTGTCCCTCTGGGCCCTGTGACGGCATCGTTGGCTGCAAACATTTCTGTCTTGACGTAGGATAAGCCTGCAGATGGATGTGTGCGGGGGGGTCCAGATTCTTTGTAGAGATCCGCCGACACAGTATCACGGCCATATGACCAAGGATCGGTGGTATCCGATGATGGTTTTGGACCATCAGCCAGATCGAAGAATTCGGCAATGAGAGGTCCAAATTTACCTGGTTCTGATCGCAAATATCGGAGGTGCTCTGTAACTTCCCGGTCTGAGAGTTCTGACTGGGTCTGTGGAGCAGTATCTGCCTGGCCTTCCTCAAGAGCTTTCAAGCGCTGATCAGAAGCTCGCTGCTCAGCTAAGTGATTCTTGACCAACTGTCTAAATGCAGCCCTTTTCTCCCTGGTAATACCTTTCAGGAAAGAATCAAATTCCATACCGTTCAGCCCCGCCAGATAAGGTCCAGAGTACCGCCATCTGCGGGCAGTTTGTGTTGCTGGTGAAGCCAAAGAGGAAGCGGGCTGTGGTTGGATTGGAGTAGTTTCATGTCCAGATTTTGTTGTACCAGCTCTTTCTTGCGCAATATTTTCGAGTGTATCTCTGAGATGCTGCGGCATCCGCTTTGCTCGTTCTGATGGGCTCTCGTCTAACCATGATGTGGATGCGCCTCCGTCAGGTATTGAGGGAGGCTTGTCTGCAGTGTGGTCAACTTCCGAGTCGAAAGCACTCGTTCGTTGTGTATTCAATGTTGACTTCCGATCCCTTGGCGCAGGCAATACCACCCTCAGATTTAGCTCCTGGTACTTGCGCAACGTAAGGACATGATCTGCGGCGGACTCGAAGTCGACCACATGTTCGGGGGTGTCGATTCCTCGTTGAAATCGCACAAGAGGGGTGCCGGACTTCGTAGTAGTTTTGATCGGCAGCGGTCTTTTCAAACCCCAATCTCCTTGATTGAGTGATGATAGGGGTGTTTCGAGGGCAGCTCGAGTCGGGTACGGGGTGGTTGCGGAATCTGAGTATGATATGGGTTCTGATGAAGGTTCTATCGCTGGCAGAGGTATAGCAGCTGGAATGGCGAAGAGTCTGGAATTGCGTAGCAAGCTTGCTGCTGGTGACAGACGAGCAGCAGTCATCGCTGCGGAGTCTGGTCAGACTTACACAAGATAGACGTGCTGAGGCGATGTGGATGAAGCTTCTGCAGGCGAACAAAGCTCAAGTCGCAGTTCCATTGGGACAAATTGTTGCGAAGACGAAAGACGGGAGGCCTCTTGGCGGTACCCGCGCCAAGCCGCGCCTACGGAGCTTGCAGCTATTTAACTAAGGGTTCATCCTCTCCTCAACCCTTTCTCCTCTCCAAGCAAAAGCTGTAGTTAAGGTTTTCAGATAACGCTCTGTTCTCTTCGGAGGACTACGATGAACTGTGTGCTTAAACAATCGTGAACCTAGACCTACACCCGACCGCTGCCGCTTAGGTTAGTGGATCTAGGAGTAGTGTAAAACAATGTAGTTTCGAGCTGATTTCTAGGTTCTATATCTACTTTCTACAAATGGCGAGTTGATGACGAAGGTTATAGATTCTTATCATGAGCAAGGATCTAGGGCAATTTATATGGCGCTTTTTGAGTCACGACCGGGTGGGTAATGAACGTGTCATATAGTAGTTTCGAGAAGAAACCCGTGATAGTAGAAAGAGTAGTGCATTATAGAAACAGGCGTTCTTTATCACTGGGTCACGCGCTGCCATATTTGGGTCCTGGCTGGCGCTACATGCGGTGGCAGTTTCAGGATGAAGGGTGAGTGTGAAGGTGAGCGAGGTGAGTGCGAAGGTAAATCCTAGAGGGGCGGGTGAGTTGTTATAAAAGCGGCACGCTCGGGGTGAGTCGCACATTCTGGCGCAAGGCTACGAGGCTGAAATTTTCTTGGCTGCCAGGCTGCGTATCTGGTGTCTGGTCGATGCTGATCTTTACCCTGTAGGCAAGGCAGCCGACCATCACAATTTTCAATACTTTTCGATGCCGGTAGCCGACCTGCTGTGTGGGGGGCAACGAGCACCTCGTACAGCTCGGTCATTGACTCTCTCCCGTTCAATTAGCTTCGGACATCTCTCTTTACCAACTGACCTCCACAGACCCTGTGTGACCCAATCACGAGCCAGTGTGCGCATGTCTGGAGACACATGTTGACATGCTCAAACCACAAACCACAACAGAGCAGCTTCGGAAACAATCCACTGTGAAGGCTTCTATAAATGCTTCTAATGGCACCTCTCGGCGATCGCTTGTTGTTATTGGGTGACTTGATACACAAATTTGATGCACGAGGCAAGTCTCGATCTATATTAAGATCTCGGTTACATGGTTACTCCATCACCCCGCTTCGCCTCGTTGCCTCCACCACCAACGTCGTGAGTGCGTCTGGGTGACGTCCCAATGCTTCAATGGTTATGGCAAAATACTGAATACGGATACGAGGGCGCATTCATCATTGCAAATGCAAGCTTTGTGCCTCGGCCGAGCTGCAACGGTAATACTCTGCGACCATCATGGCTACAAAGAGCCCTTCTGCCCCGGAACTGGTCTATGGGTACTCTAGCACCATTTGCTGGCATTGAATCTCATTCTGGGAGACTGACACTTCGAGTACAGCTTGAACCTCTGATATTCCACCTTTGACCAGCATGATTGTCTCTTTGTTGCTGTCCTTCCTGTGCGTGACTGTTGGAACCTGGTGTCAAACTGTTCCTCTGCCTCCTCCTCCAGTCTCTACCAACGTCTTCGTTACCACTTTTCCCCTTACAGACGCATCTCGTGTTGATCCATTTGCACCATGCTGCAATCAGCCTCGCCGCTTGATGCTATCTCTTTTCCAACCAACGAATTGCACCAAGACTAGCGGGTTCCCTTATATGCCGCCTGCTACGGCCGCTTTTCACGACGCCATGTTCAATGCTTTTGGTATCCCTAACGGAACCTTTGAAGCATTCCGGCTCCAAACATGCTCTTCACCACCCAGGAACACAAACTTTCCCGTGCTGCTCTTCTCCACGGGATCTGGAGGCTCTCGCCTGATATATAACGTACTCTGTCAGTGGGTGGCGTCTATGGGATTTAACGTCATCTCAATTGATCATACGTATGATGCCGGGATCGTGGAGTTTCCAGATGGAACCGTCATTCTGGGCGCCAATATCACCCTGCCAGACGACCTGGCAGAAGTTACTTCACTCAGAGTTGCAGATATTGGCTCCGTGCTAAACGCTCTGTCCAACTCGACTTTGACGAAGCAACTCGGCATCCCATCTTTCAACATCAGTCGTGTGGGGATATTTGGACATTCGCTCGGTGGTGCAACTGCTGCAAACGCAATGCTGGTGAAGCCGAGACTTGCGAGCGGTCTGAATATGGATGGCAGTGTGTATGGTCCTGCGATGAATCAAACCAACACAAAACCTTTCACTATTTTTGCGGCACAGAGGCATAACCAGAGCACCGATGCCACATGGGCTGCTTTTTGGCAAGAGTTGAAGGGATTGAAATTGCAACTACAAGTCAATAATACAGAACATGGGACATTCACGGATTATCCGATCCTGGCCAAAAGCCTCGGGATCAACGCGACTATCCTTCCGCCGGTTACGGACTTAATCGGGACCATTGATGGAGTTCGGATACTAGATATCCTTCGCAGATATATTGGCGGGTTTTTCCAGGAGACTTTGGAGGTGCAAAAGGTCAAACTAATCCAGGGACCGAGCCCGCAATTTCCGGAGGTTGCTTTTGTGAACAGTTCTCTGACTTCACATACATAAGCCCTAGCAGGATAGGCTCTATCTCATGTCGGTGGATACGACGATCTTGGTCCTTCTCATTCGCTTTCCAGAAAAGCAAGGTTGTGGACCAAGGGAGGACATAGCTAAATGAGTTCTAAATTTGAATGGCTTCACGAATGCCGGGAGAGTGTCAGTGCGTTAAGCTTTAGAGATAGTCCTCCCACAGGGTTTATGAAGTCTTTTTGCCATCCTGGTAGCACCCAATCTTCAAGCATCGGCTCGCTGTGGTTGTCCCAATGTCAATCCCGAACTCCTGTCCTTCACCGACTTTTCCTACTACGGAAGAAGCTAAGTGGTTCGAAGTGAGGCGCCTGGGGATGAAAGCGATGACTTCCTCTACGAGGCATGCCGCGTCGAGCTCTCCAGCCACTCAAGAATGGCCCCAGCTGTGGTTGCAAAGCAGGTTTTAAAGCAGCCGGCGAGACGGGATCGCTTCCCCTGGGGGCAGTCACCAGCGAATTTTCCAGTTGACTGAATTTGAGTCACCAGGTTCAGGATACCAAGGTGGGCTTAGGCATTGAGATCCGTCGTCAACAACGATGTCAGAGGAGAGTGAAGGAAAGTCCAATCAGTAGTCGTACTCAAGGTCAGAGTTGGGCAGCAGGGAGGCTGCACCTGGGCGGTCCGTATGGAACGTCGATTCTCCGTCAATTCCCAATGGCATCCGCCACATTTTAACTGCGAGAATTCGACCACGCTGCCCTCATTATATCCTCATGTCTGTGACCGTTGACTTACGAAGAGCTTGCCTTTCACAAATAACTCACACCCACGGACCGATGTATATTGTCCTTTCGTTGGTGGCTGACGCGGCTTCAAAGTCAACTTGGCCTACAGCAATTGCCCACCACCTTTGTGTAGGGTCGTGTACCTGAAGACGACCTCATCCGCTCGGAAAACCAAACACTCTCCACAAGATGAGAGTTGAGTCCATGCTGTGGACAAATCACCGACTAGCCTCTGAATGTCGCAGCCTAGTCATACGACATGACATCCTAGACCCCTCCAACTCAACTGGCTTATGATTCTCGTGGAGACCGGAGAGAAGATATGATCAAACCGGACATTGACGCCATGGTAGCAAATGTGCTCGCATGCAACAGAGATTTCGGCTCGTGGACGCAGTATCAGGCCTCCTGCTGCACATAAAATGAACCAAGAATTTCCGTTCGGCAAAGATATCACAAGAGGCATGTTGGGGTGCAGGTCATCATGGCCAGGCATACTTCCAGGCAGAGAAAGCAGTTGCAGCAGCTCCGGGCCAGGGAAAACTCAGAAATGTCCTGTGGTCAGCCAGCTCAGACCCGAGCCAACAGATAGCAGACACGGGGCCGGGCTGTCCAGTGGGCGTGCGGTGGTTGCAAGATTATTCGCAATATGCAAACGGGCGGTGAAAGGAGAACCGAAGCGCCCAGGCGCAAGGACACCCTCTTCGATTGCAAGGGACACTGGCTGTGTACGTCCACGAGCGCACAGTTTATGGGCAATGATACTCTCGACATCTACTGGAACCTGGATGCTTCCTCTATCCGAGCGCGTGGACTCGGGATACCTTCCTGGACAGCGCTGCGCAGGTGAAGAGATCACAATCGTCTCAGGGAACCACGAGATTTTGAGAGGTGGATTCTTTGCTGCCCCGGGGTTGGCGGAGAGGCCCGATCTTTCGACCCCCAGAACAAGATCGTTCGAAGGAGAAGTAACAAAGTGGAAGAGCACAGTGGATGGCACAGCCCTTTTCCCGCATCACCACATTGTTGGTAGACCGTCCGCATCGAGCCACTGAGTACAAGTACTGGCGACTAAGAAGCAACCATCTTACTACTTCGTGTTCTACAACAGATTCCCTGAAGGCAGCACCAGCATCACAGGGCAATGTTAGTGCTTAGGCCTTGAACCGTCCCTTCACCGGTTATTAGCGAAAGCTTGAAAAAAATCCCTGGAAACTGGATGGATGTCATGGATTCATCCACACAGGACGCACTCTGCATTCACTCTGGGAGCCTCCATTGCTAACATCATCGATGCTTTCATTTCCACGTCAGGCGAGGTCCGGCGTTACCGAGAGAATATGAGCAAGTCAATGGAGATGCTCTAGGCCGCTCGGCAATGGCTCGAGCGGGATGGCAGTGCTCTACTTGGGCACTGATCATGCGAATAAAGACCAATTGTGCTTGTCCCAATCCCCAAGTTGCATATTGCAAGTTGCATATTGCAAGGTGCGCATAGCTTTTTGCGAGGACCAGCTTCCATGGAAGGTCTACGCCACCCGTTCGCTGTGCATTGTTGTACCAGAGGCACTGCCCAAAACACACAGCTAAAGAAGCCAAAGTCTGCCTTAGCATGAGAAACCCGGGATCTTTGTTTCATAAGAGACGTTCGCTTGCCTTCTTGCCTTATCATAACCTGTGCACACTCTACCATCAGCTTCGTCTCGACCAGCTCGCAATGGCAACGAGTCTGACACACTTCCCCTTTGAGAGAATTGCTGGGACCATGGCTCCGGATGACAATAGCATCTTGGGTTTCGCTCAGTCAGCCATTCTCCGAGGCTCCAGCGTATCTATATCTGTCGCCTCTCTGGCTCTAGCTGTCTTCGTTTCAGCTACAAACCTCTTCAGTTGTGCGATTCTCGCCCTGTGCCTGCAACTCTTATTTCCTGCGAGTTGCGAGGGACAGCATGGGTCAATCCTCCAATCGACCGGACTCGCGAGGGTTCAAGTCGTGCTTGAGCGCTTACTCCAGAAACTCCTGCGAAGGAGGGTGCAACATCAATTGGAGTGCCTATGTCGACTCGCTGAGCTAGTTCAGGAAGATCTCAACCCCAAGCAGGGATTTGGGAAACGACCAAAGCCTTCGCCAAAGCAGTTGTATACCCCAAAACAACGCCTACAATTGACGCCTTCTGGACCGCTCAAGGCCCCACGAGGGTGTCGTGGTCAGCGTTCCTCTCGGGCACCGTCGCACGAATTCAAGCAGGCGAAATACGGTCTTGAAAATTACCTGTTGGGTGGGAGAGCGGCTCAAGGGGATCATCATGGTCAACTACCACTAGAGCCACAAGACAAACCAAGACCACTACTCAAACGACGATCCCCCTCCTCCGTCCAAGGTTTCAGTAGTCTCATCAGTCAGTCATCTCAGAGGTCTCCTGAAGGAGACAGTCCTCCGCGCCCACTGCATCCTAGTCAGCCTTATCGCGCTCTCCTGCCCGCCCCGCCCGAAGCGCCACGGGCCCCCTCAATTACAACGCCACCAAAAGGCGAGTTTACACAAGCTGCGTCACCCCAAACTGCGGCCCAGCCATCCTCCTCCTCAGCTGTCTATACCTCACCACAAGTCCAAGGGCGTTCGAACCGATTGACGGCCAATCCCAGGCATCAAGGGAATCCAGTTCATCATAGCCTTCTTGTCGTCGATGCCGCTGAGTACAAGCCGCCTCGACGAGCCCAGCAGGGTCCCCCGTTAAAGGGCACTTCGGCCTCTCTCGACATCAATGGACACCTTCCAGACACGGCAGCATTGCCTCAACTGGCCGCCGGGCCAGACGGAATCACCTATTGTGGTGGAGAAGCTCCGAGAAAGAGAGCAAGAGGGAACCAGAGCTCGTCGCGCGCTCAAGGCAACGCTAGTGAGCGGGACACTAATGGGAATGGAGACTCTGAGAATCCCCCTTCGGAAGATGATTCTGAGTCTGCCAATGAGGAGCGGAATCCCAACCAGAACAAAAAGAGAGTGTCTGAGAGCAACGAGACACGACCCTTCCGCTGTCCGAAGTATTGTGCCAATCCTCAGGGGTATGGCAATCCAAAATGTAAACACTGGCGTGGTCGTAACATTAATGATGTGACTCGACATGCAGTCAAAGATGCGAAGGAAGATATGGCCAAGCAAGAAGAACTACAGAAGCGTATGAGGCTCTCTCCGCGAAAACGCTGGGAACGATACTTGAAAATTTTCAGTGACGGGACCGAGACTAACCAAATCAACGATCCATACTGGCCCGATGTCGATGCAGAAGACCTGGTGACTAATTTCCTGAGCGGCATCACGGACCAAATGAGAGGCGGTATAGATCCCGTGGGGGGGTTGAGAAGAATCCAGCAATTCAACGAATTGTTGATGGAGAAGAAGTTAAGAGATGAGCGCATCCGACTCCAATGTCAGGCCGAGAAGAGGGCTGCAATGGAGCGAGAATGTCAGGCGTTACAAGCCTCCCGACGAGAACTCGCTGGGGGGATCGAAGCGCTCCTTGGTAGCGGACCTTCAGAAACAGCACTCAATCCGACGGCCCTTGTGGAGAGGCAGAACAAGAACGACTTGGTTGGGCTCACGCCGCCAATTAACCCGCCGATACAACGATCACACAGTGGACAAGGCTCAGAAGCCGACATGAGCAGATTGGATTGCACTGGGCCGATGGCGCACACTCAACCAACGACATTCCCAAATAGCGCGATACCAGCGATATACCCACGCAACTATTATTCTACCCCCCAGCAACGCGCTAATGCGGCCATCACGGTTGCCGAATACGCCATGGATGGTACTGGAAACTCCAATATGGCTAACACCTGGGAACCCGACATGGTACCCAATCCTCCGCCAAATCCACCGAACCCTGGCCTGGCCTTTTCCAGCCCCGACGACGGTTACTTTTTGTTGCCAAATAACTACCGGCCCATGAGTTCAGTCAGCTCTAATCAGAACCATTCGCACAGTCACAGCCTCAATTATGGCGTCACGTCGAGCGGAGACACCTCTTCGTTCGACCTAAGTTACGGTCCTTTGCCTCCACAGCCACGCAACGGCAATGAAGGTGGCGGATATGGTTATGGAGGTGGCTACCACTCTATGGGACAGTAGGGGATGCAGTGCAGTCTATCTTTCCATTGGAAATGGAAGCTTGTCTCGCGATTTTGGTCTATGTGGACTAGGTTATGCGGCACTTGGTTTACGTGGCTTGCGATTTATGACGACGGGTTTTTTGAACCTCGGCGATGACATTCTGGACGGTGTTTTAACGATACTTATTATGATGTGACCGGTAATGGTAATGACATGAAATTTATGATTATTTTGCCCATGTATAGCTAATTCCCCAGCATCGTCGGGCTTGTTTGAGCTGCTTGTGGGCAAGGCTACGCAAGGCTGAACAGCCCCTATGGTGCTGCTTTTTCTCGCAAACCTAATTTTCCACTTGGACAGTCCTCGCGAGAGTCAGATCGTTTAGTACTTGCTCTATCGCCAGTAACTCGCACGTAGCGATGCAGTATGTGAAATCACCTCCATTTTGACACTGAACGGGACTAACAATGTTACTTCAGCAAGTACGATCTCGTATCCCTCACTAAGGCACGGCTTGATGAGTGCGCCACCGTTACATTCTGGGTGATCACTCACTAATGCAGCCAGGACGCCACATGTGACAGTGTGACAAAGGCAGGCAACCATCTGCGTCTGCGTGGGGCTCTGGCGTTCGAGGGGGTTTCTCTCCCTTACCCTATGATTGAAAGACCCGAGAAGGGCGAGCACGATCACGAGGATGGGGATCAATTATTCGTGCAGCGATGATGTCGTTGGTGGTCAGTGCTGCTCCATCCAGCTATGTTATCCACCCTCTCGCTCTGCCTCTCGTACCGACGTGTCCTGCTCTCAACATCACTTCGCAGTCTGGGGATGGGAAATAGGTAGGCGCGAGCCTACTTACAGTACTGAAGACACACCTCGCCGTCCGCCCTGCCGCTTCGACTACGTATTGTACCACCCACCGTCATCTGTGCTGAACCGACGGCCACTCCGGCTCAGAAGGTATCGTACATACGAACCCGCTCGCGCCACGGTGACGTGTGTGTCTTGTCTGTCTATCATTCCTCTACGACCTCCACGAGGTACCTTTGACTATCCAAGGCTCTACCTACCCACTGTATGTAGGGCCAAGCTCCTCCGAGTGACTGCGTCGCGACGACGAGAACCACCAACCCCCCCTCGGCGGGAATGGCCTGTGTCGCACCCTGAGTCTGGATTTGGAGCTGAAAAGAGACATATACATATATACCTTGGTGTGCGCGGGGAAGCTGTCAATACCCGGAGAGCGGATTTCGACTTGGACTTGGACTCTGGCTGTGGCTTTGGCTTGTGGGTAATCTATCTCTTGGGCGCGCAAGTGAACGTGGCTTTGGTGAGTGGTCTCCCATCAACCCGCTCTCTGGGCAGGGACGAAAGAGGAACAGAGGAAGGAAGAAACAAACGAGTCCATGGACCCTTGAGTAGCCAAAGCTCAACTTGAGCTCGCGCGTGGTGATTGCCTCCATAAACATTCTGTACCGAGTATATACTGTATATATATCCGCAACAAAATCTAATGGCATCTGGGGCATCCATCTTAGTCTTGAGTCTTAGTATACAAATATCGGCCCGCTAATGATACAAAGTCATCCATAAAGTCGTGATGCGAGAGAGAACTAACTAGCATCTCCTCGATTTGCTTTTTGCTTTGTTGCTATTTTCGCTTTCCAATTTCACACCTCCCCGCTCAATTCAGTCCAGCACAGCACAGCTCAGGCCAGCCCGGCGCCCGCGATGAGGCTAATTACGAATACCATCGCCACGAAGAGGCCACCGAGGCTGTCGCGCACGTGGACCGTGCTGGCGCCCGAGCCGCTGGCCAGAGTGACGCTGGCGCTGGCGCTCGGGGTTGTCTGGGCCCCGTCGCTGGGCGATTCTGTCGTCGGGGGTTGGTCCGCTGTCGTCACGGTGGTGATGGTCGAGGGGCCGGCAAGCGTCGAGTCGGTCGCAGTGGCTGATGCCGATTCGGTGACGGTGGTGCGGGTCATGGTGGTATCTGGTACGAAGGATGAGTCGGAGGTCGAGGTCGAGGTGGATGTCGTGGACTCTTCTGTTGAAGTGGAAGACGAGGTAGTGGTAGTGGTAGATGT
The DNA here is from genome assembly GCF_001646965.1 of Fonsecaea nubica. NCBI lineage: Eukaryota > Fungi > Ascomycota > Eurotiomycetes > Chaetothyriales > Herpotrichiellaceae > Fonsecaea > Fonsecaea nubica. Next base: position 133,580 of record NW_019173731.1, read on the forward strand.
CGTAGACTCGGTCGTCGAGCTGGAGGTCGATGATTCCGTAGTAGTGGAGGAGGAGGTCGTCGTCGTCGTCGTGCTCGATTCCGGCTGCGACGTGTCCTGCACCTGGAACCAGTTCGCCGTGACGGGCTGGCCGATGCCCGCGGCGGCAGCGAACCCGGTCATGTCGAAGCCCAGCCGGGCGTTGGAGTCGGGCGAATCAAAAAAGGACTGGAACGACGACGGGATGCTGAACCCCTTGGGCTGCGAGTACAGCAGCAGCGTGTACCGGTGCGCCTTGTCCCCCGGGGGAGGCGTCGGCGGGGTGTACTCCACGGCCGGCGCGTAGGTGAAGTTCTGCGAATCGCTGCCAAAGTCGAAGAGGACTTCGGACGCGCCGGCCAGGTTGGGCTGGTACCAGTGCAGGAACTGCACGCGCGAGTTGGCGTCATTGGGAGAAGTGGCGTCCTGGTCGATCATGAAGATCATAAAGTCCAGCGTCCGGGACGAATCTTCGGGTCCGTTGACGGTGGGGAGTTCGAGGACGTCTATTATGACAAGTTAAGTTAGTCCACAATAAATCCAGAGTGAAAGGATAGCTGCTTACCATCACGAGATATCGTCATACCGGGCGGGTTGACGATGGTGGCAGAACTCTGGAAATCGACCCGCAGATTCTCCGAGACTTGGACAGGAAAATCCGGCGCCGATTGAGCGTGTACGATCGCCGCCAGGGCAAATAACAGAAAAGAGCGTGAGGCGTGCATATTAATGACTGACATGATGTAGCGAGCACAAGGCTGTGTGAGAACGACGGAACGAGGGCTGACTATATACACAAACTGGAAAAAGGTAAAGATGGAATAAAGATCGAACAAGACACTCTTTCGTCTTGGGACAGGTAGGGCTTTGGGGCCGTCCCTTTATTATGTACTTACATACTTCTCAACCCTTGAGGCTAGGGCGGTTGACGGAGATCTTGTAGGGGGGTATGAATAAGGTTGCCTTTCGAGACAAGTCCCGTGTTACAAGCTCGGTGATGTACCATGCAAGGCTCTGTCGCCGAGGCCTTGGCCTCGACCACCATTGAGTCGGCTAAGATTAGATCGATGCCTTTGGACTGTTGGTAAAAAAAAATTGACCATCTCGGCGCGTTGAGGGCGGAGTCGGGATGTGCTTTACTTGGACTTGGCCGGCGTTGGCAGGTCACCTCACTTGAAGAGGTCACAGCGAACATAGGCTCAAGGACCGAATAATAAAGGAGAAAAGGTGGGCACAGCCACTGGCGAGACGCTCAACTGTCGGAGCTTGAACCATTGCGCGTTTCAGAATTGGGAGGCGAGAGAAGCGCGAAACAAAAGGCGAGATTGGCTTTGGTTTCAGCCCCTGAGGCGCCGCCACCACCAGCTCTGCGCGAGGCTGGTGAAGCGCTGCACCGCCACAACCACGTGAAGAAAGCTCTGAAGGCATATGGAAGAGATGAAAGGATGAGCAAAAAAGTATTATCGACTCCGAAACATACACCTTGGATATGGTGTAGCTACTCTTTTGTCTCTGGCAGATCGAGCCACAGATAGTATACATAGAGAGCTGCCTCATATTCACTCCTTCCCCCATAACCGAAATACTCTGGCTTCAGACCACCGAAATCCAGGTCATCCTCATCGTATGCCTTCTCCCCAATTCCCAGAAAGAGCAGCTTACCACCCTCGCAGTCACCACCGCCATTCGCCTTGGTCAGGTCCTGGAGCAACTTCCACTCCCGTTGAAATCTCTCCACGAAGTTGGGAAAACTGGTGTCATTCTCCCCCGGCGTCGCGGTGCAAACCCAGATCGCCACATCCTTCACCTTCTGGTTGGCAGCATGTCCGACAGTGAGGTCCACGTCGGGCTGATTCTCTCCCCATAAGGGTACACTGTGGGAGACGACGTAGTCCTGCCTGGGATAATCTTGCCTGACTTCCCTGCACATGCTCTTTGCGAGATGGGCGTAAAGGTCGTATCGAGCCCAACCTCGCCAATCAGCATGGAGCCAGAATGAGGCGATCTTCTCCCAGTTGGAGTCGAGCCAGTTTTGGATCTCGGGGATGACGTCGGGGATGGGATGAGCATCCATGGTCGACTTGTTGGAAAGATCGGGCTTCTGCTTACATACATGTATAAAGGGAATTGGAAACGGGGAAAGAGGATTTGTGAAGCCAAGCCGCTAGGAATTACAATGACTTCACCAGGTGTTCTATCACCGAGTACTCCGAATAGAGCCCTAATCCAGCTACAACACGCCTTCACACCACCACCCACTCCCTACTCAGTACTCTTTACAAGTATATGCCAACGCCATGCTGATCTTCATCCGGCTGGCGCAAGACTTGTCAGCGTAAGAATGGTTTTCGCCCCGTAGGGTCTAGCGTACACCTCTACAGTATCTCGTCCTTGGATTGACAAGGAACTCGGTACTCGGAGGCATTCGTCGTCTTTGCAACTGCGCCTCATCCTTTAACGTCGCGGGGAAGAAGTCCCGCCGCCTGGACTTGATTGACTACAACTACGTGTACTCGGTAATTACTCACGGATACCCATTGCCCAATCTGGAGTAACGCGGTCCTTGGACACTCAGTCTTAATCGAACGTCCACTCACCTCAAGCCAGTCAGGCACCTGTATTTTCACGCCCTTCTGCCGTGTCTTACCTTGGAATCGATTCAGCCATTGCACTGACGTACTCATATTCCCACCAACGAATGCTGTGGTAGCCCATTACTGCCGATTTAGCCGACTACGACAACAACGCGATGTCCGAGCATATGGATTTCGGGTGTTGTAAAGGATTCAACGGACTCAATTTCGCCTTGCTACAAGCCACGCACCATTGCTGATCCATGGCGAAGAGAGTTAGTAATAAAGTCGAACGATCAGGAGCCTTGCACGGCCCTGGCTGCGAGCTGACAGGTCTTCCTTGCGAGATAAACTAGCGGGCCATACACGTCGTCCTCTTTTGCCTATATAAACGGGAGCTTTCAGTCAGCTCTCGGCACTAAGCCGTGATACAGGTGCTCCCCAAAACAGCTCGACTGCGAAGATAGCCATGATTTTGACGAGGTTAATACACCTTCTCTACCTTGTGGTAGCGGTGTGAGTCGTGTCATGTTCTGAGTCCTGCTCGAAGCAGAAGCTGACAACGCAATTCAGGGTGTCGGCGAGGAGACACACGTCTCTTGGGAAAAGACAGTCGCAGGGAGTTGACTACCCGTCAGTATATCTCGGTTCCGGACACAGTCTTGCTTCTTTGGGTCCTAACCCATGAGCAGCACCCACAACTTTACCATGCCGATTGATCACTTCCATAACGAATCTCGATACGAACCTCATACCAATGCCACATTTCAACAGCTGTACTGGCTGGATACTACCAACTACGTTGCCGGAGGCCCTGTCATTGTCCTGGCCATTGGCGAGGACTCGGCCACGGTTGACTTTGAATGGCTCCAGAAAGGTCTTCTTCACAAGATCGCCAACGCCACGGGAGGGGTTGCGGTCCTGTGGGGTCAAAGGCGAGTGATGTTGGTGGAGTAGGTTAGTTTTGGTATTGACCGTGAGACAGATACTACAGTGGCGGCGACGTTGTTCCCAGTGGCCAACCATATACAACTAAAAATCTTCGCTTCCACAGTACTGAGCAAGCCATGGCCGATCTTGCCTACTTTGCCCAAAGAGCGAGTTTCGCAGGGCTTGAAGATCGGAACCTCACCGCCTCTACAACCCCATGGATTGTCCTGGGAGGCTCGTACGGGGGAGCGATATCTGCCTTCACCCGTATCCAGTATCCCGACCTCTTTTGGGGTGGGCTATCATCTTCCGGAGTCACTGTCGCCATCGAGAACAATTGGCAATATTTTGACGTGGTACGGCGATATGGGCCTTCGGAATGCGTCAAAAGACAGCAAGAACTGACGAACCTGATGGACAACATCTACTACAGCGGCAACAAGACTGCCTTGTCTGAGCTTTACAGTGGTTTCAATATCTCCGACGCCACGGAATACCCCGATTTCGCATATTATATTACCGGTCCGTTGAACAGTTGGGACCAATCCTGGAATTTCCCACCCGATCCTCTGAACGGTAAGTGTTGACTGCATCAATCGCAACCTCCAGCCTTCCAGTGGCCAGGACTAACTCGTCTCGTGCTCCTCCACAGGCCCGGGCTCGTACTGCGGCTTCATTACTTCTCAAGCAAACGCGACAGTGGCGAGTGCGGCTCTTCAGACAACGGCACATTCTCTCCTCGCATATGCTAACAAGACTGCTACTCCCAACGTGACGGACCTCTACTACCCACTCCTAAACTTGTTCTCGTACGTGCAAACCAAGTACAATTTCTGTGCCGGAAAGGCAGTGAGCGAGTGTCTGTTCTTGAACACTCCCGTGCCATTCCAGTGGATCGAATGCACAGAGTACGGATCGTTCTCCACTGGATACATCCCTGGGACACCAGGGCGCCCAACAGCCCTACCGCTGGCCTCGCGCACTCTGACGCTAGAGTACTATCTCGACCAATGTCACTCCACCTACAACATCACGTACGACCCACAGCTCCAGCGGTTCAATAAATACGGCGGTTTCAACATGTCCTATCCGCGCCTCGCCCTCTCGACCGGCCAGCTCGATTACTATCGACCGCTCACGCCACTGGCGGAGTTCCTCGAGGATGGGAAGCCCAATCCGCGCGTCAAGGACAATGGTACGGACAGCAATCCGCAAATCGTGATCGAGAGCGGGTACCACGAATGGGATTTCCCGGGCCTGTTGCCCAACGAGACGGACTTTCACATGCCGGCGGTAGTGGCCAGTGCTCAAAACAGAGAGATCGAGGCGGTGAAGCTCTGGCTGCAGGAATGGAACCAGACTCACAAGGTCTGACAGCCAAAAGGATATTTTGGTTTCAAAGTCCTTTTTTTTTTTTCCATGGTTGGGGAGGTTCGCCGCCTGAGTTTGTGTCGTCAAGGTTTTGGCCAGACACGGTTTGATGGAACTATTGGGCTGACGGTGCAAACAGTATCTCTAGTTCAGGCATAAGATGACAAGATGGCAATGTTGAGTTTGGTTCTTAGGAAGCATGTGGCAGCCGCATGTCTGTTGCCTGCTGCCTTGGCATCACGAAATAAAACACATTAATCCCTTTATTTCGTTCTCTTTGGTGTCCCAGTTATTATCAACATTTCTTGTCACCGTTTCCAAGCAGGGCAGACGCCAGCCCAACTGCGCCTGTTGCAGACATGTGCACGCCGAGTCTACCAACACCAGCAAAGGCACGGCACCTCGTTTTCTCCTTCGACCTCCGGGACCGCATCGGCGGCTGAGGTGACTCCGAAAAGTGGGAAATCCTATGTAGCATCTCCCCCGAAACAACGGGCATCGGCAGCGACGGGGGGTGGTTCTTGTACCTCCAGGTACGCACGCTGCCACCGAAACCCTGGCCACTCTCTGTCGCCGGAATTCCACTCTCCCTCCAGCCCAAGACCGAGCAGCTTGGCGATGGACCCATGCCGACAGCACGGCTTGTCTCTCGGAAGAATGGCTCTATCGCGCGCAAGACCAAAATGGGCGAGATATGGAGGATTGGGAGCCGCTCTTCCAAGTCATCAGGAGCCACTTTCAGGAGCTCGCCATCGAGATAACAGAGGTCATGTACATGGGTAACTCAGTATCGTTGTCTTGAAGCACCGCGATACTGATATGAACAAACTGCCGTCTCGCGCCGGAAAGATTGGTTTCGGTCAAGAAATATCGATGTTACAACCCCATATTCTTGAATTCGCTTGATTCAGGCTCCATCGAGGACATGTTCTTACTGACATCCTTTCAAGCACTCCCCAGAGACGACGACGCGTCAGAAAAAGACTGGAGTTTCACAACATGGAGCGCTTTTTCAGATACGCGCCAAAAGAAGGGTTGATGGAACCAGCACGCCCATACTAGATCGCGGATAGACTGCGAACCTTCATGACATGCGACCGACATACTAACGCTATCTGGCAGGTTGCAGACGCAAGGCTCTCCAGGTATCATCGCAAAAATAACCTCTGGACGATAAAGAAGGGCCATCTTCTCAATGTTGATCTCTCTCACGAAGCGACATCTAGGGGACCTCTCATTCGAGCTGGTCTGCCTGCCCATGTCGGTGATGACAAGAGCCCCTAGCCAGAGGCTGGCTGCAGGTCTTGTCCGGATGAGCATGTTTTCTCAAGACCATGGACTCGAGCTAGTCAAGGCATGGTAGCGCAGATAAGGGGGAGGGGTAATCTTGCTCACTCGGTAGATCCTAGCAAAGCATGAGTCCGGCAAAATGTCCCACCACGAAATAAAATGACCCTTTTTCCTCGGGTGCGAGGCTGGCCCGCCCTTATACAGAGGGAGGTCTCTATGCTCTAATCTACAAAACCATCCATGTTTGACTTTCCCCCCCGCCTAATCTTCCCTCTTGTCCGCTCAAAGCAAGCTCTTACGAGTACAGACCGAATGCACCAAAGATGTTTGAACACATCTTCGCAATCTTTGTCTGTTACTGTGCACTCATCGCCACCGCCACCGCTCAGGGCACGAAGAAGAGTATCCTCGAGACGGTGAAGAGCACTCCCGAACTATCCAGCTTGGCCGCCCGTCTCGACGACTTCCCGTCCTTTACGTCGCTGCTGGAGAGAGAGCAGATAACGCTGCTCGCGCCGGATAATGCCGCGTTGAGCGAGATAGAGACAGAGGCCGCGGAGAACATCACAGAGTCGTTCTGGCAATACCACGTCCTCGACGGCACGTTTCCCACCTTCCCCACGAACTGGACGCGATACCTTCCCAGCATGCTGCAGGTCGACGGGTCTACCGAGTTCGTGGTCGCGCAGACGTCGCTGCTCAGCGGCACCACGACCTTTTGGTCCGGTGGGCAGAGGACGTCGTACACAAGCGGGAACGTGACGAGCTGCAGTAACGGCGTGGTCCACGTCGTCCAGCGCGCCCTGGCACTTCCCCGGAATTTCAGTTCGACGTACGCGCAGAGCGTCTTGATCAAGTATCCCTCACCTTTTGCTTCCACTAACTCGAGTGGTGGTGGTGGTGTGGACGTCAACGTCAACGTCGTCAAGAACGGATCTACCGAAATCAAGTCAATCGACTCCCTCTCCGGCGTCACCGTCTTCCTACCCATCACCCACGCGTTCCAGGCCATCGGCTCCGTCGCGAGTACCTGGACCCTGGAGGAGTTGCAGCGGATCATGTCCTACCACGTCGTCGACGAGGTTCTGGTTCCCGACGCGGCGGGCAACCTCCCTCGCGGGGAGTACTCGACGCTCGAGACCTCGAAAAAAGTGGTAATTTCCGACTTGGGAGGTGTCCAGTTCGTCAACAGTGCCAGGATCGTGGGCAAGTATAACTGGGTGTTTGAGGGGGGGACAATATACACGATTTTCGGGTAAGTTCTTACTTAATAAGGGATGATAATTTGCCGCCTTTCTCTCTTTCTCTTTTGCTGAAGAAGCATATGCTGAGATCTACGCCAGAGTGCTGAATCCTGACAACACCACCGTGGCCCCCAACGCCAGCGACTCGGGCATTGCATTCGCGGGCGCCTCCTTCACCACCGACGTGTCCTTCCCAATAACATCTACATCTTCCACAAACTCATCCTCGTCGTCGTCGGGCGGTCTCTCGGTCGGAGCCAAGGCCGCCATCGGTGTCGGAGCTGCTGTGTTCGCCATCATCGCAACGCTCCTGGGGTTCTGGATTTTCCACCGCGGGTGCTCGAGAAAGCGCGCTTCCGCGAAATACGAGAACGGCGGGTACCAGCTCTCCGACATGAGCATGTCCCAGAAGAACCTGACGTCTCACCCGGGAACCATGGGGCGAGGGACTTGATAGTCCCGCCCACTGATGATCTCTGATACGTTCCGCGGGGCTGGAAGGCAAGAATCTAATCAGCGCTGCCAAGGTCAAAGAGTGCCATCTCCCACCGAAGAAGTGTATGTATATCAGCAGTGAAGATGACTAGACGTGGACTGGCCTTGCAAACCTAGCGCAGTGGTCGTAGGACCAGCTGAGCATGTTTCCAAGAACCACGAATGGACCATTCAAGTTGCACATTTCCTATTTTGTCCAAGGATTGCGGGTCACAGAGCCCAAATTCGGGATAGGCTGGTCGACCACCCCACACGGCATCAGAGAGAAAATGTGCTCTCCCATCTCTCAACTTTGCGCCTGACGGTTGATCTCCCCGGGGCCTGGGCTGCAGGATTCGGATAGGGGTAGACTGGCAGACGATGCGCAATTCGTTCATTCACTCACGCCCGTCTCTGGCGATCGTGGCCAACTTCGCGGGGAAAGCGCCGTGAGTGGTCATTTTGAGCTTCGGAGCGGATAATCAGGTGGCCTGGTAAATCTGGCCTTTCAACGATGGTGATATACCTTAAGACGAGTTCTTGCACTAGGACGCTACAAAGTGGCTCGTCTCCTATAATGTGTGGCCGCGTGCTGAAAATTGGTACGTCCAGACTGACTCAGTGAGCGTCCCGATCAGTCTGCTAACGTGGCCTTAGGATATAAAACCATAGTCGCATGACGGAGCCGGGGGATGGAGAAGCTCCAAGAGTGATTGTTTCAGGGTCAGGGGTTCGGAACTAGGCAGTCATAGACAAGCACTCGTCCGTGTCTAACAGCGTCGCTCATGCTGTCTGGTCTCTTCGTTCGAGTTGGAGTAGTGGACCTCCTTCTCCTTCTGCTGAGCCAGTCCTGAAAGAATAGGGGCCATGTCCAGTCTCGTGATACCAATCTTTCGATATTGCGGAGTTTGTCCGTTGGGCGTAGGTGACCCGACCATATCTCGTAGCATGCTTTCGAGCAAAACGTGACGACATATTGGTGTCAACACCATAGTCTCAACGGAGAAGGGTTGGGACCGAACTCGATCATCTGCGGCTAATCATCTTCTCAGCAGAAGCTAGTTGTTGACAACCTTGACACCATCAGACCTCTCTTTGGGGGCTTGAAGTTCAGAACAGAAATATGGGGGCTACCAACAGTGACCCCTACTATAGGAGGTAGTAGTGATTCGACACCACTGAGAACTCCTCTGAGCTTGCTCAGGATCACTCCCGCTTGGGGGTTAAAGGTTCGGCTCAAGGGATTCAGGTATTTGTCTCTAACATACTGTAACCCGAACATACTGTATGAATAGGCAAGTGCGCGCTGCCATTTGCCTCGAATGGCATACGCCAATGGTATCGAACTCGTAAAGTCGCAACAAGCAAAGATGATATTAGGCCATTCTCAATACTATCTTTCGTGTGGGGGTCATATTGGGCAATGTGACGGCCTCGATCCCAATGGCATTCGCCGAGAATTCTACGAAGGTGCAGGACGCGATCGTAAATAAGAGAGAAGAGTCGCCATTGCACGGTAGAAAAGAGGCTTCCCACATTGTCTGCGATGGAGGCACAAAAGTTGTACTCGCATATTTTGCTCAAATACCGCTGAAGGACGGTGCTTGATTATGTTGAAAGTCAGAAAATGGCCGAGTGAGTGAAGGCGCTGGCCACGTGCCTGCCAAGCCATGTAATGATTGTCGAGACCCGTGCGACCATGACGATCATTGGACATGACATGCCTCGAGGGCTCCATGAGATTCGAAAGTTTCGGGTCTCATTGTTGACAAGGCACCACAGATACCACGATACCAAGGCATCCATCGTACTTTGTCCACTTGTTCATTTCTCCTGAATTGTGCTCTCCCGATTTAGCAAAATGGTATGTCTCGCTGCTTCTCTCCGGTCACAGGCTGCTAACATGTCTCAGTCTCTCTCCGACTCCAAAAAGCGTCTGGCGCTGTCAATAATAGACTTCCTGTCCACCTCTCTCAAAGATGGCACTCTCACGGCCGACGATGCCGACAATATTGAGATTGCCAGCAACTGCATCGCAGAAGCATTCAAGGTCGATCCTTCCGACAAGGCTGCCGTCTCCGAAGCCGTCGGTTCTCAGTCCTTGCTCAACATCTTCTCGGTCTACGAGAAACTGCAGGGAAAGGCTCCCCCCACTGAAAGTCAAGCCCCTCCTCCGCAGCCAGCCACCTCGCAGGCGATAAACCCCGAGGCAGAGAAGCTCAAGAGTGCGGGCAATGCGGCTATGCAACAGAAAGACTACAAGACCGCAATTGAAAAGTACACCCAGGCCATCTCCTTCGCTCCTACAAACCCTATCTACCTCTCCAACCGTGCCGCCGCCTATTCTGCAAGTGGCGATCATGCTTCCGCAGTAAAGGACGCCGAACTCGCCGTGGCTGCAGATCCCAAATACACAAAGGCTTGGTCAAGATTAGGACTGGCGAGATTCGCCATGGGCGATGCCAAAGGAAGTGTTGAGGCCTACCAGCAGGGCATCGACTTTGAAGGAAATGGAGGCAGTGAGGCCATGAGGAAAGGTCTGGAGACTGCAAAGAAGGAACTGGCTCGTATGGAAGCAGAGGAACAGAAGATACCTGAAGATGAGGTTGACGATGCTGCGGGTGACACCCGTGGTGGAGGCGGAATGCCGGATCTCGCCAGTCTAGCAGGAATGTTCGGTGGTGGTGGTGGTCGTGGAGGGGGTGGTATGCCCGACCTGTCCAGCATAATGAGCAATCCCATGTTCGCATCCATGGCGCAGAACATCATGCGCAACCCTGAGGCTCTCAGTGGTATTATGAACAACCCGACATTGCAGAATTTGGTGAACAATCGCCGAGAAGGTGGAGGTGGTATGCCTGACATGAGCCAAATTCAACAAATGATGCAGGACCCTCAACTCGCAAATCTGTGAGTAGATCCCGAAGGATACTGAAGACTTTTGCTGACAGCTACAGTGCGCAACAGTTTATGGGTGGAGGTGCTGGCGGCGCTGGTGCTGGGCGGGGTGGTCAACGATGAACTGGAGGGAGATGATTTGCTCTGTGACATAGGTAATACGAAGGAATGATATGTCAAACACGACGACGATAGCATGCCACATATCGAATGCCGATACAATGTGACAATTTGAGAAATCCTTCGTGTGGTACTTGGAAGCTCGATTCAGTTTTGCCGAGGGGTGTTTCTAAGCGCCATGCTGAGCTACTCTGAATCTTTTGTGCAATAGTATCCTCCCGGGCGCATTATCGGCTGACACCTGACACTTGGTTGGGTATATCCTCATGTGAGAATGCTATTCTTCGGCCGAATCGCTGTACCCCCCAAGTCCTCTTGCATGAAGCTAACGTACCAGGCCAATACCAGATCCGATGTGCTGGCATGGATGCGCTGCAACACAACAGCCCCTCCTCGGCAGAGGTACATGAGATGTGTGTCTATGTGGTGATAAATGTCGTGGGTGTTCTACGAATGCTCGTCCTCCCCCCTCAACGTCTCGGATTTGTTATCCACACCTCCCTGAATCCAATCTGACCAATCGTGGTCGCCTTTGCTTGCAGAGCCTCACCATGGCTTCCATCGCCGGCAAGGTCTTTGCCCTGACAGGTGCAAGTTCTGGTCTTGGGTTAGCAACCTGCTGCAGGCTTGCCAGGCTCAACGCCAGAGCTATCTCTATAGGTGACATCAACCCTGGCCTTTTCGACAGTGCAAGGAAGAAACTACAGTCGATCAACCCTGATATGCAGGTGTCGATGACCAAAGTCGACGTCGCTTCGAGCCTGGATGTGAATGCTTGGATCAAGGACACGGTCAACACCTTTGACGACCTCGATGGAGCGGTGAATTGTGCAGGAGTCATCAACATGTCGGCCAACCAACAGACGCCCCTGTTCTTGAACGAAACGGATGAAACCTGGAGCCGAGTGGTGAACGTGAACTTGACCGGGATATTGTACAGCATGAGGGCGCAGGTGAAGGCGATGATGGAGTTGCCCAAGGCGCCGCGGAGCATCGTCAACATTGCCAGTGCGGCGAGTCTATTCCACGATCCGACCATCCTGTCATACTGCGTGACGAAGCACGCCGTGGCATGTCTGACGACCACGGTATCAAAGGAATTGGGCCCGTTGGGGATTAGATTAAATGCTGTCTCTCCCAGTGAGTCTTTACGTCAGATCCCCCTCCGGCCACCCGTGTGCTAACTCGTTTTTCCAAGGCGCAACGAAGACGGGGATGGCGTTGTCATGGTACAAGGACGAAGAAGAGGCTGAGGCGGATATGGCCAGGCGCGGAGTGATCTTGCTTGACCCAGAGAGAGTGGCCGAGACGATAACATGGTTGCTGAGTGAAGATTCGACTGGAATCAACGGTGTCAACGTTCCTGTTGGGGCGAGCGCTTCATAGTTCGTGCCTGCAGTGGGCTGTACATAGTCAGCATTGAGCATTTGGGTATACCTAGGGGTGAATGGTGACCTGGTGTAGAGATGGTTTAGGGAGGATGCCGCCGTTAAACTCTCCCCGCCACCCGCCCGCCTCGCCTGTGTTCCCGCCGAACCATCACCGCCATGGTGGGAGCCACTTCCCACTTCTTCTTCCACCATCAGCATCCATTGTCCATCCTCGGATAACTGCGAGACTGACTTTTTCAGTTTGACATCATCCTGCAGTCTTTCCACGCCACTCCTCGCGCCCACTTCATGCGAGGCATTTCCGCATCCACACACCCCTCACGCCCGCCAGTGCTCGCAACTGCGCCGTTGATTGGCCTCAGCCCACAAACCAAGAAATCCTGCGCCAACTCGTTGCCCCTCAGCTTCTCGAGCAATCAGTGTTTAGATAACCGTTCCTCCTCGAGCAGTCGTCCTTCCCAGATTTTTGCTGCAACAGCGGGTCCAATGGCGGGGTCGACGCTTTCTGCCGTCGCAACCAAGCTGCGGCAAAACCTGAGCTGCGAGGAGCTCATTCAGGAAGCTTGGAGCTTGGATGCTCTAGCAAGCTCTTCGGAAAAAAAGCTTCCTGCTAGAGCTCTGAGACTACGTAACTCACAAGTCATGGCAGTGGTGGCACCAGCTGAGCCCTTCTAGGGATGAAAAAGGTGGGCATGGGTGGTGTTTGCGATCCCTCCTGATTGTCATTCTTTCATCGTCTACATCTCTACCAACCCTGTAACTGTCTCTCATCGATCTGTGCCATCCTTCTTCTATCCGATTCGCTCGCTATCTCCTAACGGGGAATATGCTGTGGGCTGTTCTCGCATTCATCAGCCCTCTTCTGGGACAAGCCTTGGCCTAGTTAGTAACGTCATCTGCTCCCCTTTGGCGATTATCCAGCACCTAATACAAGTGTAGCGACTCAGGATACTGGACGCCGACGACAACATCATATTGGACACCCACAACCACATCGTATTGGTCATACTGGACACCCTCGACAACCTATGTGACAAGTTACACGCAAGCAAACGTCATCGTCACAGTCACCTCTGTGTTGCCTTGTCCTGTCACTTCGACGGTCGTGTACTGGGAATGCTGCGACCAATGCGAAAACAACTGTTACAATCCCCCGACGGTATATCAACCGACTGGATGGGTTGGAACCACGACGGTGACTTCTTACACAACCACTACCCCGGCCCCGGAGGCCGTGCAGACCATCACCAGCAACGGACTGGTTATTGTCATGGTGGAATCCACCGGGGCGCAACAATCGGCGACACCCAGTGTGGTCTATGAGGTTAGCAACGAAGCAGGACCTCTACAGGAGGGGCTCATGTCGAGCCTCTGGCCGATGGGTATAATGTTGGGGGCCATTGCGACGATCATGATAATGTTATAATAATGCCCCGGGTGTCACATCTCACAGGTTAGTTATTGCTATCTGCGTGAGAAAGAAATCCGCTGTCATGTTCTTGTATATAGCTGGGCGACTCCATGACTTTGACGACTGATTGATTTGATGAGATACCGATATTTGAGTGAATAATAATGATGGATGAATATTGCTTTTGCTGATTTGCCTTGTAGCTGATTAGGGCTCATGCACGTTATTGGCTCGTGGACAGCGACAAGGCTCTGAACGTCGTTGCTTGACGCGATAAGCTTAACGTCATCTGCGCCCCAATTGGCCAGTCCAGCATCGCCGATTCCCCCCTCCCATTTCCCATTATCTATCACCCAAACACACTCGTATCAGTTATCGTCCGCCTGCGAGTTCCTTTCTCTATCAGGGGGGAATTCAGCTCCGCAAAATCTGAGTCCTCTTTCTGCGTTTTTATGTTTGAAAAGGTTCCGGTGCCTAGCCCTGCGATCTTCACTCAACATCTCGGTCTGGATCCCGCTGTCCCCCTGCACTATCGACAATCATGTCAGCAGCCACGAGACGGAATCCTGGATTGACCGATTGATTGATTGATTGATTGGTTTTTGTCCCGTTTCAACGTTTCAGCGTGTGTCCCCATTACGTTACTTTTATTTGATCCCCATGATTTCGCGCCGCGCCGCGCCGTTACTACCTCCATACCGGCTGACCCTGCATATACATACGGGGACATAAATACTTACCCTCAGCACGCAACACGACCACACATTGCAAACCCGCTATGCCATCCCCATCCAGCCCAACGGCTGGGAACGCCAACGGCGGCGACCACGCACGAGCGCGCCCAGCACCGTCGAAAAACAAGTCATCGTCCTCGACGTCCTCGCGGCGGCAGCGACGACGCAGGAAACCCGCCGCGGGGAGTGCCTTCTCGGCGCAGTTCCGGCTCAACCGACAGCGCGGGGAGACGGAGGCGCTGCTGGCGACGCAGCACGACGAGGAGGACTTTGCCGACAGCGATGGCCTGTACCCACCGCACTGCACGTGGACGAGCCGCGACCAGGACCGCCTGGGCGGGCGTCCGCCGGCCGAGGCAGATCCCTTTGGCAACGCGCACTGTAACGTCTATGAGAATATTCATCGGTGAGTTTGATCAACGGGTCTTCTCCTGCTATTGTCGTCTATGTTTGTCTGTCCAGGTGGGACTGGCTGTCGATATCTGTGCTTTTTGTTTATGGACCTCGGTCGGTTGAGCGAATAGGGTGTCTGGATGGGACTGGGGAGTATGCAACATCATTCGAGGGAGTTGGATCGTCCTTGGAAGTGCCACTCAAGCACAGCATGAATGCAGAGACGGGAAGTCGAGAGAGAAGGGAGAGCATTTGATTTTGCAACCTTTTGACGAATGCGAATTCTGACGTGTGATCTGTCCGGTATAGCATACGGAGAGACATCATCACAAGCATCGGTGAGTGCTTCCCGACAGAGGTCGAGCTTGGTTGCTAGACTGTGAAGTCATCACCACATGCTGACATTCGCTCTGCCAGATGATCCCTATTCTCTCGACCAGCTCAAAGCTCCGCGGATGAACATCTCTGTTGTGCGGCCATTGGTCGATTCTCTGTACGAGACAAACGACTTATCGATCGGTCTGGTGCCCCTCATAACTCCTAGTTGAATCGTGACTGTGTTCTCCATGCTGATGCATACTTTTGGTCCAGTGTACTGCCTGCTCGTCAACCGAATGCAATTCATCCGTGAACAGTCGTACGCGACGCACCACCAGACGGTGAACCTCACGCGCGCGCTTCTGTGTGAGCTCGTAGCGGAAAAGATCCTCCGGCGATACAACGAGCACAACCCCGGACCGAGGGGCCTGCTCAAGCTGGCAAATATCCTGGTTGCGGGATTCGAACCGTTCCAGGGCGCGCCCGACGAGGTGACCTCGCAGAGTCAGCATGCGATGCACTACTGGACCGCCCAGCGGAGATCCGAGTCCGGTAAAGTGGAGAGGAAACTGACAGCCCTGGAAGTTGCTATCGTCAGCGCCAGCAAGTCGTTTCTGGCGAGCAGTGCTTGTCAAAAGGTCGTGGACGCCATTTACCGAGGCAAGGTCGTATACACGCCCAGCAGTTTCATCGACATCATACCCGACCATTGGAAGAAGAGACCGATTTCCCTGTATGACCCGCGACGAGCCCCGTTGCTGAATCAATACAGATTGATTGTGCCACGGACAAGGAACTTGATTGAAGTCTGTCAATTTGTCATTCTACTCGCCCTATACATTGCGGTTATGGCGGCGCGAGAAAATAGAATGGACACCACTTACGAGGTCCTCGAGCTGGTCTTTGATGTTTATGGGGCTGGTTGGGTACGTCCTTTTTCCTGTGAGAAATGATGGATGGCTGACAAGGAGATCCTGCCAGGTGCTCGATCAACTCGCATCTATTCTCGAACATGGTTGGGGTGTGTATACTCAGAATTTGTGGTCGTTTCTCGATGTCATGTTCTCGACAATATTCATCATATACCTTGTCTTACGAATCTGCGCCTCCTCCTTTGTCGACGAGGAAAAGTCCATTGCCCTCGCGCGGACTGCTCTGGACATTCTCAGCTGCGCCGCTCCGGTGCTTATTCCTCGACTAGCATTCAACGTCATGTCGGAGAATATGTTGTTTCTCTCCTTGAGAGCGATGATGTCTGATTTCCTGACACTGACTGCGCTGGCCGTATGGTGCTTTGCGGGCTTCCTCCTGAGTCTTAAGTGGTTGCATGCTGGCGCTCATCAGGCTGTGACGATCGGGGAGTGGATGATCTGGATTTGGTTCGGTCTCGACGGGACTGGTATTGATCAGTCCCCAGACTTCCATTGGCTCCTGGGACCCGCCTTGATGGTGTTGTTCGCTTTCCTGGGCAACACGTTGTTCCTCACCGTTCTCGTCTCGATGCTGACAAACACATTCAGCGGCATCGTTGGCAACGCTGTTCAGGAAATCCAGTTCCGGCGAGCCGTCCTTACTTTCGAAGGGGTCAAATCAGACGCCATCTTTGCGTATATGCCCCCATTCAACATCCTCGCACTGATACTTGTGCTGCCTTTAAAGTGGATGCTCTCCAAAAGAATGTTCCACAAGGTCAACGTCGCAGCGGTCAGGGCGATCAACCTACCAACATTGCTAATTGTTGCATGGTATGAGAGGAGAACGCTCTGGATTTCGGACAAGCGGAAGATTGCCAGCAGCAAGAAAATTGACTGGAAGCATCCCGGCGGCCCCAGGGCGACGCCTGCGCAATATTGGGCTCTCTCACGGTTTAGTGTACATGGAGATATCCACGCAGTGTTCGACATTGATCCACCACAGTCAGTACTGGACAAGATCGCCGAAGAAGACAACCTGAATCACAGCGACGACATGGGGATCCTTTCCAACACCAAATTGCAGGACCAATTCACGCACTTATCGGAGCAAAGAAGAGAGAGTCAGACGGTGGATTCGAGTCAAAACCCACCAGTCAACCCGGAGCCTGCGAAGAGCGGAAGGAGAGAGTCACAGGTCGACCAGAAGTTGAAAGACCAGTTTCGTGACTCGAGTGATGAGGGTGGAGATGATGACCAACATCCGCCCGGTTATCGCAAGCCAAACAGGCGCGAAAGAATTGACTCACTGGTTGACCTGGACGGTGGACAAGACGGCCGATTCCTGGAGGCGACGGCGAGACTGCACAAGATAGAAGATGCCTTGGAAAGAATGGAAGCCATGCTTGCTCAACTGATGGGCGCGGGAGATGCCAGCAGCGAGAACAGCGAGGGGCGGGAAGAACTCGCTTCGGAAATACGGGAGAATTCCATCAAATGAAGGAATAATTTGGCAGAGTTAGAGTTATGTTTTTTTAGCAAGCGAAGAGATACCAAATTGTATGAATAACAATTGTTGGTTGAACATGCATTTAGCGTGTACACACCATGTATTCTCTGATGCTGGAGTGAAACTGCGGTCACCCAGCGGTATCGCTGACTCAGCCTCGGCGGCTGGTTGCCCGGTCGACTGGGTTTTGTGTTCTGCGCACCCACCGTTTTCGCTAACTGCGACTGCGGCTACGACTACGACTACGACGCACCACCTCACATTATTGAACTCCGCAGCATATTCCCCAGACAGACTCTATCGCCAAAGCAGCAACACAGACACATTCTCGCAACGATGACTACAGCCGCCATGCCTCCCTCGGCATTCGCGACCAGCACATCTTCCTTCCGCGCGTCGCAGTCGCAGCAAATCGCGCCACCCATGTCGTACTCGGACAACCCGCTCACGCAACTGCCTGCGGTTGACTTCAACTTTGAAGATCTCCGCAAGCGAATGGCCGATTTCACAGTCAAGTTTGACGCATTCATTGAGAGGGGAAGAAAGAGGGTGTTGGAGGAGAGGAACGAGTTTCGGGCGCGCCTGGGAGAGTTGAATGGTAAGTCCCTCCACAACAACAGCAGCAGCAGCAAACAACGGTTCGCTTTGCGCAAAGACGGAGTCGGAGTGTTTGTCGGGAGAGCCACAACTGATTGAGGTTCTCGTACAGAGGAGCAGAGATCAGCAAACACACAGATTGTCACCCTGCAATCTACCTTGTCGACGCATAGCCAGGTCCTCGCCCGTGAGCAGGCAGAAAAGAACGAGATGCACGCGCAAATATCCAAGCTGGAGTCACACCAGGCGGCGCAGTCGGCGCAGCGAGACCGGCTCAAATCCGCCATCGCACAAACGCAGCGGCAGATCGACGCGAAGTTACAAGCACAAAGAGAATACGCTGCGAAGATGGATGGCCAGAGCCGACTCAACGGCCCGGAGCTCAGTTTTTGGGAGACATATCTGGGTTGCCGCATCGAAGGCAGCGGGGATGAGAACAAAGTCAGGATTGTGTTCGTGTTCCCACCAGCGAAAGGCAGTGGTGGGAATTCCACCGACGAGAGGGAAGGCCTCTTTGAGTTGCTGGTGCCGGATACCGGACGCGGGAGATACGACGTGTCGTATACGAAGCCTAGGTTAGAGAGTGTCAAGGTCGCAAAGGTGGTTGACCGGCTAAATGCGACGAGGGAGATCGGGACTCTTCTCAAAGGGATGAGAGGCTTGTTTGTGGAAGCATTGAAATGAACATTCTCACAGTGGGTTGACGGTTCACGATGGCGTCTATGATCTTATACCCTCGCGAATAAATGTTTTCTTTCCAACCATCATGACCGGAGGATTGTATGGTCTGTACGAGGTACACTTGTAAACAGGTTACAAGGGCACTAAAGATAGCCACAGGCGGATGATGTTTTTGCTTCGGTGGAATAATCAGCGAAAGGGGGCTCGGCCCGTCACCAACATGACATTATGGCGTGCAGCGCAACGCAAGTGCATTACGCCAAGCAACAATTGACACGTTTCGAGAATCCCAAAGCATCCCCAATGTCCAGGCCCCGGTTCTAGAACCCAGCATTAAAATCATGTCTTCCACAAACATGTCTTCGATGCCTCAGGGAGGTACGTAATGTACACTGTGATCGGTTGTAAACGTTCGCTCATGCTTACTTACCGTGGTAGACCAAAAATCCAAGAAGAAGAAAAAGTCCAAGAAAAAAGGCAACGCGCAAGCCGCAGCGACTGAGACAGAGACGGATGCCCCCACGACACCGGTCGACGCTCACGAGACGCAAAATGGTCCGGACGACGAGGATGACGCAGAAAATGACGAGCGAGAAGCAGAGCAGACTGCAGTGTCCCCCGTCAAAGAGGGGTCAGGGGATGAAGCCCCCGAGACGGTAACTGTTGCCAACGGGGTCAAAGATCTGTCGATCGACGACGACGACAACAATAATGATGCAGCCGCCCGCTTTGACGCTCTTGTCAAGGACCGTGATGCCCTACGACTCGAGGTGACGGAGCTGCGCAAGTCCCTGGAAGAACTGCAGGCAAAGCATGCCACGGAAATCGAAGCGGTCCAGACAGAGCTGGCTGAGACGCAGGTCGAAAAAGAGAATGCCGAGGAACAATACCAGTCCTTGCTCGGCAAGGTGAATACTATACGGTCGCAGTTGGGGGAGAGATTAAAGGCCGATGCAGTACGTGATGGCTTGAGCCAGACGATTTGATGAAGACGGCCCATGGCAAGACTGACAAGTATTCTACAGGAGGATCTAGCGCAGGCACGGACGCGGATTGAAGAGCTTGAAGAACAGAGATCCGAGTTGCAAGAGCGCTACACCGCCCGTTCAGCTGAAGTCGAAGAACTCACGGCTCGAAATGCCGATCTTTCGCAGAAACAGTCGGAACAGTCCAAAGAACTGTCCACTCTCCGCAACCGCCTGACGCTTTCCCAGCAAAACTGGATCAAGGAGAAGGAAGAACTCGTCGAGTCCGAGGCCTACATGCGTGACGAATTCGAGAACGCCAAACAGGCCATGCACGACTGGGAAGTTCTTGCCATGGAAGAACGCACCATGCGCAAGGACCTGGCGGACCGCAACGCTGATTTAGAGGAACAACTCGGATCGTTAAAGGAAGCGTACGAGAAAGCAGTCAGCGAGAGGGACACCTACTCGTCAACGGTCGAAGGCCTTCAAAAGGCACTCCAGGAGATCCAAACACTGCGAAAACAGGAGCTGAAAGAACTGGTCGAAACTTCTCAGAGCGAACAAGAAGACCTGCGAAAACAGTTGTCAGACCTCCAGGCGGCCCATGATTCGACCGCGGCGGAACTGGAACAGACCAAGAAAGAACTCGAGCGAGCCCTTCCCTTCGAAAAGGAAGTCAAAGAGAAGAACCTCCTGATCGGCAAGCTGCGGCATGAAGCCGTCATTCTCAACGATCATCTTACTAAGGCGCTGAGGTTTCTCAAGAAGGGCAAGCCCGAGGATAACGTGGATAGGTGGGTTTTTTCCCCTTTCTCATCTTTTGCTGCAAAAATGTCTCCGAGTGCCTTTTTTCCCCTTTGCATACAGTACACCACATGTCTCCGAAGCCATGTGCCTGGCCGGGCCCTCCATCTTTGCGTTGTGGACGAATGGGTTGTTGCTCCATTCCTCGTTACTCCGCGTTTCCAAAAAAGAATCTCTCCCGAGGCACGCCTCATCGATTCAATGCAGTGTCAGAACTATAATTTTAGAATACTCTCACACCTCCCCCCAAGTTTGCGACGATCATTCGCCACATGACGAGGCTGAGGCCTTTTGTCGGCCCAATCGTGTCGCTGTACCCCCTTTCCACTATCCTATCCATCAGCCCCCCCTTTTTCGCCCTTTCGCAAGTCTCTCTCGTACAGCCCAATCCAATTCTTGTTTAGTTTGGTCTTTTTGCTATTCTCTCTGGCTGACTGACGAGCGCCACACGCCCTTCTCCTCGGAGGGCGGACGCTTATTCCTCCTACACAGACAGATAGTGACGAATCACTTCCTGCACTTCCTGGCCCTCGACCGCTCGGACCCCAAGAAATTCCAGATCCTCCAGCTCATCGCCGCCCTGCTGGGCTGGAACGACGAACAGCGTGAACAGGCCGGCCTGGCCAGGCCTGGGACGACCTTTGGCGGGTCGACGTCGACCACTGCCGCGGCGACTTCGAGCTTCAACTCCCTGCGCGGCTTGGGTTCTCTGACGGCCGCCGTCGCCTCTCCAGGCTCGCCCATTGTGCACAGGACCCCGAGCACCCCGGCCCTCAACCACCCGGACTACTTCGGCGC
The DNA here is from genome assembly GCF_001646965.1 of Fonsecaea nubica. Lineage (NCBI taxonomy): Eukaryota > Fungi > Ascomycota > Eurotiomycetes > Chaetothyriales > Herpotrichiellaceae > Fonsecaea > Fonsecaea nubica. Next base: position 155,014 of record NW_019173731.1, read on the forward strand.
CGGGCCCGAGAGCGCCACCAGCCCGCACTCCCGCGAGACCCTGGCGGAGCTGTGGCAGCATTTCCTCGAGCAGGAGGCCGCCGCGGGGAGTGCAGCGGCCAAGTCGTCGAGGCAGGGGAGCCAGAGCCATGGTCATTCAGGTACCACTCCGATTCCAGGTTCAGGTCCCGGTCCCGGTCCAGGAGCATCTGCGCCGCCGAGATAGACTTGGAAATCTCACAACTCAAGGATTTCAAGCAAGCTAAAGCAGACGACCAAAAGTTTTCAGACATCTTGACATGAAGGGAACATGAAAACCAGGAACAGCATCACCTGATGAAAGAAAACGAGCGCAGACCGGCTCTGTATAATGTCTGTAACATTGTCAAATAATACATGCAAAACGCCCCAGCTATCATGATCATTGTCGTGTGCTTAATTGCGATCGTTTCCTGTTGCCCTGTTACTTGTTGTTCTTGTCGACTGTTCTGTCCACTCAATCCAACCTGGTTCCAGCCCAGCCCATTCCATTCATGTTGTTCATTCTCAACCCACGTTGCTGCTGCTGCTGCTGCTCTAATAGCCTGAAGCAAGTCTAGCACCTTGGGCTTGAGTGACCAGCAAAAGAAACTAATTGCCCACTCCGAAAATAAACATCAACTTTCAAAGTGACAAGAAAACCGCGTACATCAAAGAGAGTCCCCCACTGAAGGAAGGTCGTGTCGTCAACAAGGATGCCCATCGGCGTCACCGTTGCTTGTAGTTGGTGTCGCCCGAGCATTCAATCAAATGACAAGCCCTTCTGTCCACCCGTCCAGCAGGGTGGTATAATAGTGTTCCATCGGTCGGCGTCATGTCGGCGCTATCGTTAGCACCAGAGGTTCTTGATCCCTCGCCGCACAGTGAACTGCTACGTCGGATCAACATTCAGAAGGAGGTGTCCTGGCCGTAGAAGGTGGTAACTGATAGCCGAATCTCTTGATCAACTCAGGTATAGCGTTCTGCAACCAAAATATCAACTCGTAGTCCAAGGAAGCAGAACGCGTCGACTTACCGGTTCGCTCCAGTTCATGTTATGAGCATCGATCTGCTTGATCATGCTCACATTCAGCATCGCCGGGTCTTCCGGTGCCCATCGCATTCTCAGCACCTTTTGGTCTGGGTCAAAACCAAAATGGATATGGCGCAACTCGACTGCCGAAGGGGGAATCGCACACTCGTCTGCGATCTCCAGCATCCGTCCCGCTATTTGCGCCGCATGATCTGTATTCCACGGACCCTCGGTCACGTTCAACAGTCTCAACACGTTCATCGCTCTTGTCCTAGTCTCAGGTTTCGGCGCCGTGGTCGCCACCAGGAAGATAGGCGGAATGAATCCCAGGCTCGGTGGTTTCTTCCTTCGCGTCTCAACTGTAGCTAGTGGGTCGTATCTTAGAATATCCTCAACTTCAAGGACTGTGAAATTAAATCGACAGCGACGCGGCTCCTCCTGCTCCACTTCGTCGCCTGTATTATCATATTGCGTTCGTGTCTTGAGTTGGTCCAGCAGTATGTTTGCAGCGACATTATGCACAACGAGCATGCGTCGGGTATATACAGGCCCAGTGGCCGTGAGGCTCTGGAACAGATTCATCCACTTGTAGAGGCGGGCGTCGAGCCCTTCTACCTGTTCAATGAGGCGAGGACTTGGACTGAGTAGTACCGTAGCCTGATCTTTGAGCGCGAGAATGTCCCCGATACAGTCGTTCAAGTAGTTGCCTGCATCCTCCAGGCTATTGAATTCAGGGTATTCCATGTTCATGATCCTCACATCGCGTGTTGTCAGGGACAGTGCACTCATCTGGCTAGCCAGTTCCTCGACACGACATTTCGAGGCGAACTTAACTCCGTCTCGAATTGTTGGTTCGATGTATCTGATGATGAAGTCTTTGGAGGGGTCATTGGGTCGGTGTTTGCTTTTCCACTCCCCCAAGATCTTGAGCGCGGCCTGCATATGGTCGATGGCCACCTGGCCACCTCCATTGAAATTCTCCAGCGCCCAAAAGATGACACATGCCGCGAGCACAACATCAATGGACGGTCTGTCAGCCACCAAGGCGCGGATGGCACTGTTGTAGTGGAACACAAAGTTATGGTTTGCTCGCTGTGAGGCAGGGCCGACTGTGGTGAGGTATCGGTGTAGCGAAGCAAGTGCGACGAGTGAGTGCTTGATAGAGGGTTGATGCCATGTAGCTTGAGGCAGGAGCACCGTCCATAGATATGGCTGCGAGTATACTGAGATCAGGTCGGAGGTTTTTTCGAGGAAGAACTGGAAGCTTTGTGATTCCTCCTGCGTGCCGAATCTGGGAACAAGCGCGAGCTCTTGAGGATGAGGATCGGTTAGCGAAGTCGAATGCCATTCACTGTCGTCAAGTGAAGCAGGCTCCTGTCCAGACACGAGGGCTTGGCTTGTCGCGGGCGGGGGCGTTGAGCTGGAAGCTGTTGATGAGGCAGTTGGATCAAATAGCTTGATCTTAGGTGCGGCATATCCATTACATTTGAGGTTTGATTTGATGCATCTGGATCATATCAGTGATGGAATTAATGAAAGTGTCAGATGTCCACCAACCTCTGGCAGGATGGTTTGCCCTCGTCGCACTTTATCCGTCTTCGCCTTATAGCAAGAACAGTTTGTCAATGGAGAAGGACAGTAGAGGGAAACATTTGAAGGCTTACTTGCAGGTAAGACATCCATTGAACGTCTTTGGTGCCCATTTCTTCGTGCGTGCTTTATCACCCGGCATCGCACGAGAAGGCGGATGGGGTGGTGATGCATTGGAGTTGCCCACATTCAGATTACTGCTCATACCAGTGCCGGATATATCTTCAAGCATCTGACAGACGAATTGGTCTCCAAAAAGAGTCAGTGTTGTCTTCGGATCGGTCGAGGCTATGGGCAGAGCAACGGTAGGCTCATAAAACTGCGGGAGTGAGTATCAAATTCTCTTTTAAACGCAAATCAGAACTGATAGGAAAGATCCGGTGTGCAGTGATATAAGTGCCGTGCCCGAGATGCAGTTGGCTGGACAGGAAATAAGATGGTCTCCCGGGCATTGGGGTCGGGAAGGGACAAATCACCCTTCAATCCGAGTGCAGAGTAACATTAAAGGTAAGGCTCAGGGCGGGAAGATCAGGGGAACCAGGGACGACGATGGCTTCTGGGGTTCTAAGAGAGTAGAACGACCCTCAGCCTCATGAGTTTCTCCTTTTGGTTTGCTTTCCTATTTCTCTGAGGTTTTGTGTCCGGGTGAACTCACCACTGTGCGGCTATGTTGGGGCCTTGTGTTCATGACCGAAGGACTTGAGCAGATCGTTTGTTGATATGGTACCAGCATAATACCATGTGGAGACAGCAGTGCAGGAGCTGAATGGGATTGAGTGGGACCCAACACCAGGGGAGGTCGGCGAGGTCCTGTCATTGATCGTCCCTCGTGTGCTGTGACTTGTGAAGGTGTAAGTACGGGAACTGGACCAGTCCATTTCTTCTCATCTGGAGAAGGCACAACCGTGGCTCAGCAGCAGAGACATTATGTAGTCCTGTCCACATATGGGCTGTGCCACTCTAACTCACCGGGGCGGGACCCAACGGGGTCCCTTTGGGCGTACAATAGATAGGGCCGTACGGGAATCCCATTCCGGGTTCAAGATCGGAACGTGGAAGAGTGCCACGACTCTAGATGTCCACGATTGGGACCATATCGTGAGGTAGCGCCTCTTGCGGGCAGCTGCTGACACAGCCGGGTTCCTCCCAAGTATACTGGAATTCTCATGTCCTGTTCTGATAGGACGTACTGGGCGCATAGCAGGAAGGATGTCCCAGTAGTAGACGCAGACCATCGGGTGGAGAACGGGGTGCAAAGTCCACTTGTATTAGGGCCGTAGGGCTTAACGTTCCCGTACAAACTCAGGAGATGGCCCATGCTATCCACCCACCGCTGCTTTAGAAGTCTTCTGCTCGACTTCGAGATCGCGACCTCGCTAATGATACCACGATGAGTGAATAAAGTGTGAAGGAACCGACGTTTCCGGACTCTGGTGTTGGATTTAGCAACATGCCAATCTGCAGCCAATCGTGTTTGAGTGCCAAAGGTAGTATTTCTCTCCCGGACAGCACGGCCAAGGATGTTCTGGGAGTCGATCAATATGACTCTACTTGTACAATATCACCGCACCGGGGTTAAGAAGCGGAACCTTCTTTTCAGCTGCTCGGCCTAAGGCAGGACAAATCAAGAAGAGATCTGCATTGCCTACATAACCTGCCACCGCATCTGTTACCTATTGTCTAGGCACCTAGGTTAAGATCTTTGAGACTGAGTTCGGTTCCAGGCGGACTAAGCGAAAGCGAAAGGTGTTATCAGGGTAGATGTGGAATTAATCCGTGTTGATGCCTGCGCTTACATACCATCGTTGATACTGATGCGGGAGACGCAATGCCAACACTGAGCCAAGGAGTGCTTTCGGCCGAAGGTGCGAATGCATGTGCCTGAGCATAAGGCTGAAGGTGCTGGTCCGCAAGCATTGCCATATTCTGGCTCCAGAGGTAGTCGGTGGCGGCCATGCGAGGCTTCTGCGATCTGCCAGGGAGCGGTATGCGTGATTTTAGAATACGGGGTTAATGAATACGAGGGATCGTCAAGGGCCAACACAAAAATACAACCATGATGATTCTGCAGGCCCCAAGGCGGGATAGTCATGCCGTCCGATGTTGATCAGTTACAACTCGACCAAAAGCCAATCGAAGTTGTTGCGATATGGACATCGAATTTGGCGATGATTGCGAGCCGAGGTCAATGGTGTGGCGGACAATTGATATTTCCAGTTCATCCTAGCCCTCAGCATCAATGACTGGTGGAAAGTCGATGTTGGGTCGCTGCCGGGGGACTCAGCCCTATACAAGATGTACCTGTTTGTGATGGATGCGAGAAACGAGGTGCCTGCATCAGAAGCAACGAGCATCAAAAGGGAAGCAGATGCGACTAAGGGCGGTACACAAGCTGCATGTGCTCCAGTAGGATATGTTCAGAAGTGGGGACTTCTATGTGGCGAAGTGTTGCGTGGTCGCAGTAGGGACTTGAATGGCTGGTAGGGTGGACGGTCGAGGAGGTAGTGGATCAGGAGACATGGGGAAGGGGGGTGGCTGTTAGGCGGACTTATGGATACGATAGTCGAAACTGAGGAGCCTGATCAAAAGAGAGGTTCTAGAACTCTGACAGGAGAGTGAGAAAAGCGGCAATGCAAAGGAGAGGACGAGCACGGACGAGTGAGAGCAGAGGAGTGAGGCGGAAGAAGAGACAAAGAATAGACTGTGGAAGGCCTGAGGCTGATTTGTGCATTGCGTCTGACTCTGACGCGCAGCCAACTTTGACCCTCTTGACCGTCCTTTTGACTCGGTTCGCTCCCTCATCTTCACCTGCGGTGCCTGCGCATCCTGAAAATCTTGCGGTCAACGCCTCTCCTCTCTGTCCCTCCCCCTTCCCTGCGTCGAACATCCTCGCCTCGCCTCGCCTGTGTCTCCTGCTTTCTCGCCTTCTCTTGTCCGAAGCCCCTTCGGACCTTCTCCTCTGTGGTGTCCACCATGGTATTGGCTGCTTCGGAACTTGGCGCGTCTGAATGGACATCAGATCAATGACTGACCGACTCCAGTGCAACCTCTCCAGGATCATCGACACCAAATATTGATTGCTCATTATCCTAGTACCATCGGTCGATCACACTGGAGAGAGAGAGACAATTGATATCCGTTATTCAAAATTTAATCCATCCGCCTGCATCCCAAAGGGCCGATGTCACCAATTTCTTCCATTAGGTCGGTCATTCTGTCTTCTGCTTGCAAGCTACACAGGATAGCTCTCCCGTGCGTGTCTTCCAACCGCAAATGTAGCCAGGATCTGCTTCCTCTTCCTTCAGCTTTCGCAGGGACCGAGAGATCTCTTTCCTGATTTGCCACGGATCTGCGGGGGTCACACGATGAAGAAAGCCCTGATCTTTTTTACACTGCCATATTCACCACCATCCGTTTACTGAACATGCTCGGCTGACCCCGGCGATTCCGAGTGAAATTCAACATGAGCTACTCATGTGCCAATCCTGTCATATCATCATTGTGGAAAACTTGCAGACTGATCTAGAACTCGCCAACATCTACGTCTCTGCAAAGGCGCATCGTGTTCACCAGACGGGCTGAGGAGCCAGGGTGATTGTTGGTCAACGAGAGAACATCATCCCACTCCTTGGCGGCGAAGCCTTTCGTGAGTGCCGATTGCCTTCTAGCAGTTCAAGGTCGTGTTTCCGCAGCCGATGACCACTTTGTTCACTCCGGCCGACGATTCAGCTTTCTCGGCAGACTGACAATACTTCCCAACATTCTACTCGACAACAAAATCAGTCAGCGATGGCGAAGGAAAAGGGCCGAATGTAAGATGCTCGAGAAAGTGAAGCAGAAGGGGACTCCCTACCGTGCTTCCCCGACAAAACACTATACAGCACCCATCATTGAAGTCAGATTTCCAAATCCACGAGCCTGCACCTCCAGACCAGGAGACCTTGTGTATACCACTGTGTTTTCACACCCATGATTGGTTAGCTTCGTCTCTTCTTTCCCTTTCTCCAGGCTAATAAAACGGGAGAAATTGGGGTTTGGTTTACTCGGTTGTCTGTGCTTTCCAATCAGTACATGTTTCTGGGAGGGTAGACTGCTGATTTCAAAACCAGCCAGCAGGAGGAAGGAGCCAGGAGTATTACAAATTTGGCTTGGTCCCCCTGGTAGTCGTACTTGCTCCAGAGGTCGATATTGTATGCTGAAGCCGTGGCAGCCAGAGTCAGGCCGGCATAGAGGAAGGAAGAGAGCCTCATGGTGGCGTTGACTGATCTTTCTTCTCGCTCTCCGTTAGCGGCTATCCCCCAATGGAACGAGACGGAGAAGAGATCAAGGCTAACGCTGAATGACTCTGTGTTAGACCCTTGAATGAGGAGAGTCGGGAACCTCAGAGGCCAGAAGAATGAATAGATAAAGAAGAACAAGTACAGAGGGATTGAAAAGTCCCTGGTCCTTGTTTATATATCACACTTTCGAACGAGCCTTTTCTTCCTCTCCCCATCATCTCGTCGGTTTCTCGCCTCCCCTGTGCCGCTGTGTTTTGTCCTGCACTACCCCCTTTTCCCGGGTAGGATTCTGCATCTCGATCGAGCAGTGTGGACGAAGACGCATCTTGGTGTGCTCACGCACCGCAGCGTGTAACCATCACCAAGACCAAGGCCAAAACCAAGACGGTCGGCAGCATCCAGGCAGGTATATTATATCATTTCATATCCAGACTGCCCAAGGGTATGGACTGCTAGCCTGCTTACCCGTCTTTTGCCTTTTTTGACCAAACGTAACGTTTGACCGACTTGACTCGACTTGATGTAGCTGGTTTCCCACACCTCGCCGCTCCATGCAAGTTCCCCCTTCCTTCTTTCCCTACCTCCCCTCCCTGGCCTCTAGCCTCCCTTCCCGCCTCTACCTCCGCCTTTGCCTTCGGTAGAACAAAACATGATGGGAATCACAAGGCTTTGCAGAGCATGGCGGAGACGGAGGCCCAGGAGCTTTCCCTCTCCACTCGTCGTGATCGTCGTTGTCGTCGACCACGATGGAACCACATCCAAAGACTTGAAAATCTCGGAAAATGATTGCGAACCACGTCCTACACCGGTATATTTCACACAAGGAAAATCGGCCTTTGCATTGCATTGCCGAGACGGGTAGCTCAAGAGCGAGCGAGAGGCTGTCGTCAGCGGACGGGAAGACCGGGAAATAAACAAGGAATTTCGTCAGTCATCACACATACTCCATACTAGTTTACATGTATGTATCTTCGTACGACCCGGGTCGCTCTGTACATCGCCGGGGCGTATGAGTATGTGGGCGAGGGAAAGGCAGGCTTTGCGCTCGAGCAAAAATTCTTGTTTGAGACTCATTGGGTTTGATTTTCCTTTTGTGCCTTTTGCTTCTCCGCCTGTTCCCACGACGTTCTTGCGCTTGTCTCCTGCCCCTCTGCTCTAATGTGCAACATGGCGTCAAACTCAGCTCCAGCTGTTGCAAGCCATATTGCTCGTCGGGGAGATAAGGTCTCATCAATCATGCATGCGCTTCGTCTCTTCAAATCAGTGCCGATCATTGGATCTCTTTCTCTTGATCACATCACGAAACCACTCATACAGCCCCACCCAACATATCCGCTCGTCCTGCGTCATGAGTTCACTTCTTCATCGCAAGAATTTAAACGCTGAGCCAATCCAAAAACTCCGGTGTAAAATAACTGACCACAATTCCTGCTCCGGCTCGTAAGATACCTTCAGTACTCTCAAAAGCCATGGTCTTCAGATCAAATACGCCCGCTTTGGCCCCGGCGTGGATCATGGCATATTCTCCACTAACCTGATATGCGGCGATGGGCATATCCTTTGCAATTTCCTTGGCATCCGATATAATGTCCAGAAAGGATGAAGCGGGTTTCACCATGATGATATCTGCTCCCTCCTGGATATCTCGTGTGATGGCTCGACGAGCAAGACCCCGGCCACCGGGAGGGAGCTGATAGCATTTCCGATCGCCAAAGCTCGGGCACGATCCTGCCGCATCCCTGAAAGGCCCGTACAAGCAACCGGAGAATTTGGCCGCATAACTCATCAAGGTGACTTGGTGTGACAGCCCAGCCTCGATAAGCTTCAATTTGATGGCGCGAATGCGACCGTCGTTCATGTCAGAAGGTGCCACACAGTGAGCGCCAGCATGAGCATACGCCAAAGCAACATCGGAGATGCGCTCAACGCTCATCGCGTTATTCAAGGAGCCGTCATCGCGGAGAATTCCACAGTGGCCGTGCGAGGTGTACTCGCAGAGACAAACGTCTGCGACCACATATAGTTGAGGAAAGTGTCGACGAATGAGCTGAATGCCTTTTATGACGGGGCCTTCCGGATCATCGGCTGCTGTGCCTAGAGCATCTTTCGCATCGGGGGCGAGGGGGACGCCAAAGAGAATGACGGAGCGTAGACCCTTTTGCACAAGAGGTGCGAGAAAAGGGACAAGTTTATTGAGGCCGAGGCGCTTTTGATTTGGGAGGGAAGGGACCTCAGTTATTTCGTCAGGGTTGTCGGTAATGAAGAGTGGATAGATGAGCATTGACTAGGGAATTGTGTTAGAGAGAAGACCCTGCTGAAGAATAGGCTGATGGATGCAAACCTTTGTTAGTTGTCTCTCTGCTTGCCATGATCTAGCAAGTGGATGACTGTAGCCAGCGTGCAGTTGACTGGAGATATCGCCTGCAATGCTCACGCTGGTGGCGGCGGTAGATGTGTATGAGCGAGCCTGTGATGGCCGAGAGATGGTAGACTGGGTGTCATTGTTGCTGACATTGCTGGCACTTGTCCGCGCATTGGTTTGCGACTGCGAGTCGCGGAAGGCAATGTCCTGAACGAGGGAAGAGAACGACATTGCGAGATGAGGGCGCAGATATGGTGGTAGAATTCGATCAGCGATGCGATTGAGCAGTTCGTGCGATACGAAACCGTGAAGGCTACACCACGATACAGTTTGTCGAGGCAAAGTGGTCAAAACAAAACAGATAACGTCGTCTAGAGGAGAGACGAGAGGAGCAAGACGGTCAGCTAGAATATTAATGGGAAAAAAATGGGTGCAAGCGGGTTCGGCGACTAGGTGCCGACAGACTTTGTGGAGATGGGGCTGACAATCGGGCAATCGCCACGAACATCATTCGTCCAACCCCTCCATGTCAGTCAGAAACCAAAAGCCACGAGTTTCAGAAACATTTTCATCTTTGCATTGGGTATTGTATTCAAGTTTCAACAAAGACATTCCTCACGACCCCCTACATGGATATGGATACCTTTATATCTGTGGTACATGGCAGTCTGAAGATGCCGCCGACCAAAACGCCGTCGCCATGCCATGAAACTCGTGTACTTGTATGCACTTCTACAATTGAATCTCATTGTTTAGCAATCGAACCTCTTCACCTGGCTTGAAGGCGGGTAGTCCGATATACGGGCAGCCGTCGCATCGGAAAGCGTCTGACAGGCATCAGCGTATTAGAAAACAAAGGAGTCAAGAACAACGACGGGTGGCTTACCTCCAAGGCTGCAGTTGCCACAGCTTCCAACTTTGCCTTGCACAGTAAAGTCGACCTCAGCGAGATCGTCTGCTTGTAACTTCATCGTGTTCAACGCCTTGTCGGCATTCTCTCGTCTAGCTCGATCTTCAGCTTCCAGTTTCTGTGCTAGCCCACAAGTACAGTCCTTGCATGCTCGACGTCGCTTCGCCTTGGGTTGGCATTCAGTAGCTTGGATTTGTTAGCTGCTTGATCACCCTTGGAAAACACCGTCCACTCACGAATCTTAATAGGCCTCTTCAAGTCCTCTTCATCTAGCAAGGTATCTTCGTCAATCAATTCGTCGTCCGAATCATCCATCCCGTCGTCAAATCCTACACCCGCAGGCACAATAGCATCGTCCGTGCTCTTCCGTTTGCCATTGACCGGCAGCGACACAGACTCGCCATTCCTTGCGCTGGTGAGGCCGCCAGCGGCTTGTGATGTCTTCTTTCTCCCAAATCTCAAAGGGACTGAGTCCTGTGCCCCATAGTTTGGCTTCACGAACCCCACTCCTGGCTGGAAAGAAAGTCCCGCGAGGATGGTCTCGGTCTTCTCTGGGCCATCCATTGCCCCAAAAGACCCGTCCTGACTGCGCAAATGTCCACCACTCTTTAAAGCTTTGACCAGCAAAGCCAATATGTCCCGACTGATCAGATTTTGACTTTCACGACGTGATCCATCTGCATCGGAAAGGATTGTGATGACATCATACGTGGACTGAGGGAGTGAAACCAGGCCGAGAGACAGCCTGTCCAACATCTGCAAGTCGGTGTGCGCGCGGTCGTGCATTTCCAACAGGCCAGTCAGTATTTCTTGATGTGACGAGAGCGACGGTGGCGAAAGGAGGAGTGTGCGGTTCGATGACTGCGGGGCCTTGAAGGCGGGCATGACGAAATCGTCAGAGGTGTCCATGAGAACGGAGGGCGACATTTTGACAGCAAGATGGACGACAATCGGGAAGTTAGGGACCTAGGAGGCTTTGGTAGTAGAGGGTAAAAGAGTAATTGGGAAAAGAATGAATGATAAAAGGCCAGGATTAGAAATCGAGACTTGCCCTGGCGCTAGAGGGGTAGTTATGACGCTAAGGGCCCTGCAGCGGACTGATACAACAGGTGGTGCTAGTACCCAAGGTATAATTCCGCGGGTGTTGTTTCCTGCTATCCCTACCCACGTGGGAGGTTCTGTGAAGGTCGGTACCTGAATGCCTGAGGCAAGTGAAGCTATGAAACCATTTCGCGTTTGGGAAATGATAACTATCTGATGCAAGATCCAGTGCTGCAGCCAGGAGCCCATAGCGACCCATCTCACGTGATTTCATGCTGCCGGAAAACTCCGCCCTCACACCACTTGAGCAGGAGACAGTTGGTGGTGCCTGGGTGCCTGGGTACCAAGGTACCAAGCTTGCTAGCTATGTGCTCAATAATACAAGTACAAGACTGTGAGGCTTTGTCTCAGGGGGCAAATCCACTTCGACAATGCCTTGACGTCTGACTGAAACACAATGTGGAAATGTTGACCGCCACGGAGGGCCCATTTTGCGATATTTTGTGGCTTCTATCACTTGACCTGTAGGCCCCAATATTCTTTCGTAGTTGGTCACGCATGTACAAGTAAGTATCCACTTCACATCGACGCTGGTGGCACCGGTCATCACATTAGCAAATTCCCCAATTCTTGCTCATTGTATTCTGCTGGAAACTCCCTCATGGGGTTGCCGGGGGAAGTTCTGTTCAGCCTTATGTGTTTCTTCATGGACAAATGGGCATCGAAAACGAAAAGCCATGAACACCTTCCTGCTGTAGGTACCAAGTGGATGCTTAAGTGGAGGCGAGCAGAGGCCCAAACCCCGCGCTAAAAGAGCCCATTGGGAAAGGTGAAGGGTGTGGAATCCGGGGAAGGCGCCCTGACGATTGGAGCGAGGGGAAAGAAGGCGCCAGAACAGGCAGGGTGGTCATGCGAGCAGCTGGCCTCTCTGCGTCTTTCTTTGCCAGCTGCTCCCCAATCACAACACTCTCACCATCTAGAGCTTTCTAAGGTTCCACCCTGGTCCGGCTTTCGTCTTCCCTTGACTTACTGATTGCTCTCCCAAACCAAAGGTACCTTTCTGCTTAGAAGTCAATCGTAACCTCTTTTACCTTCTTCCTTCTCTCACTTCCAGCTTCACCCACTCTTCAACTCGTATTGCTATCTGCTCCCAAAAGTAAGCGAAGTGCACTGTGTGGTGAGTTCCAAGTGCTACCCCCTCCCCAATCATCAATGATCAACACAAAAGGGGTGGTCCGAGCTTCTCTCTCTTTGCCCTCACTTGCAGGGTCGCGTGTCGTTCTTATCCCTGTTGCCCAATCCTCAACTCCGACTTCATATAACTGACTCTTGTTCTCACTATCAGTCCCAAATCATCACCACAACCCCCCGTCTATCACTTCGACCTTCTCAACCAACTCTATCCCATCCGTCCTCGCCCTCTACTCCATCAGTAAGTCTTCCCAGCTCTTCCGCCCGCAGTTACTCTGACTAACCCTCGACTGAAGTGACTCGAACCAACAAAGGAAATGACCGCAACCACAGTGCCATTGCTGATGGTTCCGCCCTCCCTGAAGAACGCCTTCCTCGCTACTTCGCTAAACATGGTCACGTTGACGCCGATCCAAAGGGTGTGAAGAAGCAAGGTGGCGGCAAGGGCAATTGGTATGGCTACCCCTCAACCGACTGTTCACTGCGCTCTGAGACACTGACATGTTGACAGGGGTCGTGAAGGCGATGAAGTCCATGACTACGACTACAAGTTCACCAATTCTCGCCGTCGTTCCAACTCTAGCACCCAAGTCCTCGGGGATTTCAAGACCAAGTTCGAAACCGTCGACGCGGAGCCTGTCTTTGAGGAGGGATTGCACGGACCTACCGACGAAGATATCGAAAAGGCCTCCACTCTGTCCAAGGAAGAGAGCACCGACTCCAGCACTTTGGGAGGGAGCTATGATGATGAAGACAAGAAATTGTAATACCACAAAATCAACGAGACTCGTTCGAGAAGATGACGATCCGACTGTCATTCTCGATATATGGCGCTTGAAGGTGCTTTGAACGAATGTATACTGTGCTACCATGCAGCAGGCGCTTGCTTCTGCAAGCAAACCGATTGAAGTGAATGAATGGCTTGGGAACAGGGCGGAGAGAAATGATTCAAGCACACATGTATTAGCTTAGCCGGAATCCAAACCCTTCACCGGGAATTGTGACAACAGATCATACTGGCAGTTTTTTCACTCGTTCCGCTAACACTTTTCAATCTGAGGATCGGACATCGTCGTTGCTTTGATTCCTGCGTAGATGTGTCATTTCCCGAACAACCGACCTACAAGAGAATGCTGACATCCAGGCTCATTAACGTATTTTTAAATCGGAGTTCTCTAGTCTTTAACGGTGCACACTATGCTGTTCAAGCGTATCTCGCAGCCACGAATATATTTGTCCAATGGACACTCGAGTATTCTCTAGGATCCCTTCTATATTCACAAGCCGATGGTGACCAACCTGAATCACTCTTCGGCGTCCGGACATCGACTGCGTACTTCGAGGCTTAAATCGGATGCGGAGGTGACCCTCATATGTTCCTCCTTCTTCCTGTACAAGTTCACCACGTCCAGGCTTGGATGCTGTGTGGCGTAGATTAGCGGAACATGTGAAAGGGCAAATCGTAATGCTGGTAGGTCATTGGGAGTCGTGGGAAGCTAGCAATGTCGTAGATCTAGAAATCTTTAGTTGGTGCAAGAATCTCAGGATTGAGCTGGTCCTTTGCTCAACCGATTCCTTCGGACGATATGTGGCCACCGGAGGAGCTTCGCCGACCCATTCACGCCACATTAAGCGCGACAGAGCACGACGAGTATTGCAACTTTCTGATCTATAACGTCGGATTGTGTGTGGTGCTGGATAGGCTCTTGGGGAGCAGAAAAAGGTGGACGGTTAATGTTAGCTACCCGAGGTAACGAACAGTTGTGGTGGTCGCCCACATAAAGGAGGGTTTTCTCGACTGTAGATTGAAGGCATGGCAGGGAGCAGGAACAACACCATTTCTTGTACTCGGTACGAGAAGAAAGACGTGTTTCTATTAAAGCGGCAGACAAGCCCAGCGTGGCTCTTCGAGACGCGAACGCTTCCGAAGAGGAATGAATGGGCCGCCGCTTTGACATTTTTCTTGGCGAAAACGAACGCGAAAGGGAGCCTTCCGGGGTTTAGCACGGCAATAACATTGCAATAATTCCAAAGCCGTCATCAACACAAACGGCTCAGCCGTTCTAATTCCTCCTCATTTTCTTCAGTCGGGCCTGCCTCTTGTCCGCTGTGCAGGATGTTCTCCGCAGACACCTCGCGGACTCAGTCGCTGCGTCCCAAACGAACACGTCAGGCAGCAGGCCCCGAAGACTCTCTCAAGTTACCTCAAGCGAAGCGGAAACGATCTGCCCTGCGACGAGACACCTTCGAACCCCTGGCCGAATCAAAGGTTGGTGATCTGGGAGGGAAGGATGCGGGTGAGGTTAAGAGCAATGGACATGCAGTTATAGTGGCGCCGACAAAAGAATTGACTTTGCGAGGAGCCAAAAAAGCAGACAAGCGCGCCGACAGAGCTGTCAACACTAATGCTGGGGTGACTTTATCTAATAACGACTTCTACACCGTTGCCCAGCTTCCTGCGCTCCCAGACCAGATCAGAAATCGACCGAACATCCAATATTCGTGTGTGATTTCTCCCGAATACGGCTACGCTTTGGCATTGACGCATACCGACGCCATAATTTGGCCGTACAACTCAACCGCATCAACACCGCCGTCTCGGGATGTCATCACCTTCAAGTTGCCCTTCCCTCCAGCCTCGGTTGGTGACCCTCTACCTCATGCAACATTCACGGCAAAATCTGCGAGCGGAGAACCCGGCATCGTCGCAGTGTCGGCGAAATGGGGCAAGATCGTGTACTGGGAAACCCTTTCCAACGCTTCCTCTGTGATACCCGGTCAAGCTTCAAGCGTCCAAGGATCGATACCAGGGATGATGAGTGGCGAAGTCGTTGAAGAGCTGGTTAATGCAGAGCCATCGGGATTTATCCTTTCACTCCGCCATGGTCGTGTGGCGCACTTGACAATACGTGATCAGATGGGCCGGCCTGGAATTGGCGTCCAGTTCCTTCGCAAATACACGAATGCGGCAGGAGGTATATTTGGAAGCATCAGAAATGTTTTCGGCTCCGATCGACGGAAAGGGATACCCATAATCAAAGCTGGAGGCTCAAGAAAAGGACAACGCGATGTCGTCATCGCCACTGAGGATGCTGAATTAGAATTCTGGAATACAAATCTGGCTGTCGGTAACTCGCTCGAGAACTCATTCAACTTCAAGGACGAAATTCTGGAAGCCTTACAATCAGCGCAGCCGGATGTTATGCGCTTCAAAGTTCTGGATGTGGAACTCTCGATAGGACCGAGCAGTGCCCTTAGCCGACGAGACAGCCATGGTGCCCCAATGATAGTCCTAGTTTCCAGCTCAACGGAACTGGAAACCAGGTATCATATTATCGAGATGATCGTCGACCAAGGGGCGAAAGTCAAAGTGGTGCACCCGATTAATTGCTTTTCTTCTTCATCGACAGAATCGAGCCTCTGGAGACCTCGACTATGTGTTTCGAAATCTCAACCTGTGGCATTCATTATATTCGAGACTGCCATCGTGCTGTTCTCCCTGGCCAGAATACGGGAATCGCCATCTTCTCAATTGCTCATGGAACGGGAGGCATTGCCTGAACCCTTTCAAGATTGCGTTCGATTCCAAGAGTCGACTATCTACGAGGTTCTTGGCTTCGCGCTTGAAGCTTCGGATAAACACTCATCTCTTGTCTTTGGGGTGCGAGGATTTGGCATGGTGAAACTAACTTCCCATCTTCGCGATGACGAGGAAGTCGATGTGGATGAGGCCGAAGAACGAGACCGAATCACGGCGAAGAGCAAAATAGAACAAGCAGTCTTCTTTGGCACCATCAAACAAAACCCCCTGGACCTCAAGCATGCCAACCAGACATTTCCACCTGAGGAGATTGAAGCAGCCGCTCTGGAGATCAGCTCGGAGATCTTGTCTTCCTCATCCAAGCATCTCCCCAAGTCAGCACCCTCAATCGACATGCAAATGCGACTGCGCGCCAAAGCCCTCGACGATCTGGCCGAACACGTGATAAACTACTATCCCTCGGCGGTATCTCGCTCGACGCGTTTTGGATTACTATTGAACGCAGAAAAGCTGGCCGCTGCCCACGCAGTGTGGAAGGTTCAGGAAGAGATTCAACGAAAATACCCACAACCCGACCGCGAGATGTCATACTTGGATTTCACCCTTCGAGCCTTGCATGAGTCTCGGCAAAAATATCCCGACCCTGAAAAGGGGGAGAAAGATCGGGTCAGACACTGGCTTGTGAATAGTGTTAAGAACGTCGGCCATCTTATGTCTGAGTTAGTCAGCTGCATCCCGGAACTTGAACCGATGGATGTAACAGATCCCAGAGTGGTTGCCGACTACTTGAAAGAAGCCGTTGATCTCTGGATTGCAGCATACTCCGCAGCCTTCAAGTTTCGTGAAGACAATGCGCCTCTTTACGGACTTGGAGACGAGGTCTTCGAGAGTGGCGTACTTGTGTCTGGCTTTCCGATCGAGATTCCTCATCCTTGGACATCAACTCCGGAGCCGTTGCGATTCGGACAGGGTCTCATATACGACATCTGCAAGTTTTTGAACGAATGGTGGGAGTTTGCTCATGGGAGAAATAAAAAGAAGAAAATGCCAACGGATCTAGATGGAAAGCCTCATGAAGCACCTAGTCGAATGGCCCTTCAAGAATTGGCCAGTCGTCTACCAACCGAACTCGAATTATTTTCCCGGCTGGTGCGCGAGGAGGTCATTCAGGCGAAATGCCATCTAAAAGCCAACGAAACCGACCCCGACGCATTGAAAGATGAACTCAGCAACCTCGAGCGCGAGGAGCAAGAAAGACTGGGTCAAGCCCTGCAAGCTATTGCATTGTTCAACATGCCCGGGGCGATTCAGCTGGCGGAAAAGTTGAAATATTACGCAGATCTTGTAACCCTCCACTACGACTACTACAAGCAACTGGTGGCTGAAGCTCAAGCTGACCCAACTCTCGCTGAAGACAATCAACGCAAACTCGAGGAGATGCAGGAGAGAGCTGAGTCCTACTATGGTAGATTTGGCAAAGGATGGGCCTTTGCTGCTTTCAGTCAGATGCTCATTGACGGGGAGTGCGGAAGCCTTCTAGTCAAGGGCCAGGAGGATGGAGAGAAAGAAAAATTCCTCACCTGGTTCTTCAGGATAGCTCCCAAGGCTCATCAACAGCTCGGCAAACTCAGCTGGATCCACGATGTTATCTCGTGCGATGATTTCGACCATGCAGCAAGGACACTTCAGGAGGTAGCTGGGGAGGAGACCAGCAATATTTGGAACAAGAAGACCGAGTTGGCACTCGGTAAGCTAGCTACCTTGGCTGCGGACGAGGGTAGCGGCAAGCACAGGGATGTGAAAGCATACGATGATGCTCTTTCGATGATCGCCATTCAGGAGCAGGTCTACCGCCACGTCATGGGATTGGTCGGTGCAGCCCTCGATGAGAAAGCCGCGAGCGATCTGGCTGGGGAGATCTTTGCCTGTCGAGTCGTGGCAAAGACGCCCGCTTTAAAAAGAGAGCTGAAGCAGCTCTTAAAAACCTTGATGCATCAGACACCCTTGACCGCGGAAGAACTGGTCAACCTGCTGACGTTGATGGATGCGAAAGACTGGACCGGACCTCCTGAAGAGGATCCTGAAGTCAACGGTCAGGAGTTTATTCTCGCTCTGAAAATTGTGGATGAATCTCACCTGCCGGCTCCGAAACGAGAGGATCTTCGTGCGCTTGTCTGGAGAAGGGCGATGATCCGCGACGAGTGGCTTGCTTTGAATGAGACTGGCGGCAAAGACGACCAGCGGGTGGAGGAAGAGATGCATCAATCCTGTCTGTTCCGCATTCTACAACATGTTTTCCTGCAGGAACAGACTGAGGGGACTCCGGCTCGTTTATTTTCACCCAGCGACCTCCTGCGCCATGACGCATTCCCCGTCAGTCTCCAAGATCGGTTGGCTGAAAGTGAAGTGGAAGGCCTTCGCAAGGACATGGAAAAGGAACAGGCCAAACTGAGAAGTTTTATAGAGAAGGGACGACTGGAGGATCATTATGGGGGGCTGGTCACATCTGCACAAAAGAGTGTGAGGGACGCCGTTGACCGACAGGGCGAGCAATTAGCTGAGCAGGTCCTTTGAGGAAAGAAGAGGTTGTTGTGTATGGATGGTCATTACAGGTCCGGGAAGGACAATTGCTGTGTTTCTTTTGTAACACTAACGTTTCGAGTCCCATCAGCCGCCGCTACAAGGCCGGGATGGGGCAATCGGGGTGAAGAGAATTTGCTATGATCACAGCCCAAGTGACGCAGATTTGGCACAAGTTCAATGAGGATTCGGGGCGTGCTTGAATACCACACGGCCCCATTGCTTCGTCTTTGTTTATTTGTGCCTGCCTAGCGCGGTTGACTTTGTGATCCCACCATTGCCGCAGTTGGCTATGATATTGTAGACGATGAAAAATTTGGAAAAAGCACCATGTTCACAACCTATAGGCGGATAACCAGGGAAAGAGAGATGGTCAAGCCAGAGTCCGAGTAACGCCAAAACAGATCGTTAGTGTTCTCTGTCCATCCCACGAAAGCCTTGATTGTAGGGGGTGGACCCGACATTGCGGACAAGAGATATCTCATTGTTGAAGAGAGTGTCACTGGATCTGCATTGCGTGCTGAACGTCGATATCACCGAGATAGCTGGGCGTGTAGTCTACAGATATGGCATTGATCCAAGCGGCCAATCTCCTTCCAGCCTTCTGGATCATCTCGTTGATGACGGGGATGGCACCCTCGTAGTAGTCGCCGCCTAGGTCCTGATCGTGGACGTCATGAGCCAACACGTAGGAGCACACATAGCCATTTGCCTCGCCGGCCCAAGACAGCGCACAATCTGCGGCATCGTGCAGACATTCTCCATCTAGTGGATTCTCATTACTGTCCTCCGCGCCAGAGAGCCTCTGCGCCCACAGCCACGCCGCGGTGAACTCATCGTCGTGGCCCATGCCGGCATATTTGTTGGGGATGAGCGTGTCCCAGACACTGTGCAGGTTTGTGTGCCGGTGGTCAAAGGCCACCTCGTATTCATTGCCCCCGCGGTCCTCGGCCTCGGTGTGCAGCGGCTGGTGCACGTCGCCGAAGAAGTGCATCATGAAGCGCAGACTCTGGCCGCGGAGATAGTGCGGCAGCGACGGGTCAGCGACGCGGCCTGTGTGGTTGGCGATGGCGCTGACCACGCACCCAGACTCTACAGCGCAGTCGCGCGTCATGTTGATCCCGCACCGCTGCGGCGGCGAGTCCTGCGCGTCAATGTAGTGCCATCCCCGCGTGTACGCGAACTGCGGCATGTGCCGCACCTTGTCTGGGAAGAGCGCCGCTTCGGAGATGTCCTGCCCGTTCAGCAGGTCGTTCGTCATGTGTGTGGACTCGGGCGTGAAGTACGTCGAGGCCAGGTAGGCGACGGTGCGGTGACCGAGGGAGCCCCATGCCACGCTTGGTTGTAGGAAGAGGGGGAGGAGGGAGAGGACGAGGTAGGTTGTGGAGGACATCGTCGGTGTGTTTAAAGCCAAGTAGGCGGAGGGGATGGTGTGAGAGACGTATGTATAGGAAAGGAGGATAGAGGGAAAGAGAGAGACTGCAAGTGGGATGCCCAGTTTATTCTATTTCTATGGTGTATTACGTTGTTTGTGACTGGTACACGTAGACTGGAGTCACACGGGTCGTCGAAGCGGTCAAGTGATACATGTCAACGCCATACAAATCCACAGTTAGGTGCTGTTCTGGCCGTTGTCATGGGAAAGTTGTGTTGATGGGCGATCTGCAGGCGTGATAGGTTGGTAGCTGCCGTGGCTGGCGACAAGGCTGACCACAATGACCACAAGGCTGCATGTTGTCCCGCCGCTAGAGATGGTCACGCACCGTTCCGCCTCCCGCTTCCTCTTCGAGTGGATTTACCTTCACTTCTTTACCTCTACCACACATTTCAGGAAAGGCTTCATCTTGACTCTCTCTGAACTACATCAACCCTCACCCGTCTCTCAGTTTCGTCTGCCGCAGTTACATTTCACGTAGATTTTGTGGAAGTTTTTGGACTCACCACGCTTCATCATGCCTTGTGTCTCTATATCTATCATTCGTTCTGCCCTTTCACCCGGATGATTAATTGCGCATTCACAGCCAGGTGTCTAATCATAATCCTCTCTCAACTTTGACCTGTGCACCACCTCTGGCATTGTCACATCTTCTTGCATTGTTGACCCCATCTACAACCCTGTTAGCCCTCATCTGATTTCTTCAACCAAGGTCAGCTCTCACTTTCTGACATGGCAGTTATCAAAGAGGTCGAAGTCGCCATTGTGGTCGACGACGAGGAGCTCCAAGAGTATCACCCACCACCCGAGGAAACTTCCGAAGACGCAAAATATTTATCCTCTGATACTCAAATGAGATATATCCAAGGTATACACGATACAAACTTTCAAATCGAATGTAAAATTCGAGAGGGATTCCGCTTCGGCAGAGCTGATCTCCTATCATTCTGCGTCAGCATCGATGGGAACCCATTTTGAGGAAGGTGCTGTCACAAGGAACGCTACCAGGAGCTTGATGTGTGGAGCTCCAGGATCCACGGAGTCAAAGAAACAACTTCATCTGGTCGCGGCCAGCAACTCCGTCTATTTCGTTGGAACAATCTTTCGTCGAGTATGTCAGTCGACCACGCAAATAGGGCTTCTTACTGATTGTTCTAGTCGACCATGACTACAGGCAAGAAGACAAAGAAAAATACCAGAATCTTGGTTCTATCGAGGTGAAAGTTTGGAAGAAGCGTGAGATAGGCATGGACGGTACGCTGGGGAGGGTAAAAGATTTTGCCATGGGGCCAGTGTCCGAGAAGGCCATCAAAGGCGCAGCAATCGATATGCGAGCGAGGTACGGAAACTGAAAAGGTTTGGAGAGACCTATAATAATGTGCTCCGCAGTCTCGATCCTCCCCAGCCATGTCAGGATTCCAGTCTCTGTCGTGGGTTCAACATCGAGAATAAGCCATATGCAGTATTCGTTTTCAAATACCGCAGCAAAGGTATGACTTTCAGGCTGAGAGAGCATTACAGGACTGATTTTCCAATAGAAGCTTTGCAAGCCGTTGGCATTCTCGAACGACCTGAAACGCCTCAGCCATTGGAGGAAAGAGATGTTGAGACTATGTCGCCAGATGAACTCAAGGAATTGGCCCGTCGACTCAAGGTATGTCAGAGCACGCGAACGATCCCAGGAGGTTACTTACTCCAGTTCCCAGGCAGCGCAAGAGGCACAGAGGATCAAGTTCAAGAAAGAAAATGCCGACGCCAATCTTGCTCGGCTCGCTGAACTCAAGAGAAATCGAGATAGTGGCCATGATGACGAGGATGAGGTCAACTTCCTCGGCGAGCGGCCGGTGAAGAGGATCTGCAGCACTGTAGCGGTTCTTGACGACTCGGATTAGATCAACGAAGCTCGAGGGTGATGACGGACACCGGGTCATGAGCATTGGGCTTGTCGAAGGCAGTAAGACGAACCGATATGAGTGGTGGTAGTGGCATTATCGAAGTGCAAGACCGCCGCTTGTCCCATACCTCGACCATGCCAGATACATAGTTATGTGCTGAAATTGGAGGTAGCTGTGCTTCATGCCACGGCTTAGATAGTGGCCTCATGAGCAACATGATTCTATCTGGCTGGCTGGCTGGCTGGCTGACTGGCGTATCTATCTACGTTGCCATTCCTGTCCCTTTATCCCTTTCTCTACTCCCAGCCCTATTTCCCCCCCCCCCCCCCCCCCTCCCTTGTTTTCCCAGTGTGAGCAATCATTCTGGAATCTCCCTTTGCCACTTCCACCTCGACCGATTTATTTCCGTCCTTCTCGACCTCCCTTCCCCCCTTGAGTTGAGTTGCGACCGTTCATTCGACATACTCTCTCGCCGTGTGGCATGGCACAGCGGAGATTATAAAACCTTCTTGCTGGGGGGGTGCGGATTGAACAAATATTCAGCAGGAAGAAGGGTCCACTCACATCTGTGATATCTGGCTGGGAAGGCCAGGGAGTGCATGTTTGTGTGTGTCTGGAGTGTGGCCGTGTGGTCGTGTTGTCGTGTGGTTATATGGTCATCTGAGCGAGGAAAACAACTGGGAGAGAAAAAGCGCACGAAACTTGGGGGCGAGAGACACAGTATATCGCTGGACAAACAAAGGAGCAGAAGAGGTATAAATGGACATTGTTCGGAGCGGGAGTCAAATTACATTTTCGCATTAATCGAGTCATCCTAAGACCGCACGGTCCTCGCCAGCATGCGGCCAAACCAGGCAACGTCGTCCCAGACGCCTTTTGGTCTTTCTGAAGGCGGCTCGACCGAGTCCTCGAACCGGACACTCGGTCCAGGGTGGTCGGCGTCTTTGGCTGGCGGAGCAGTAGATGTAGCAATTTCGGGACGGGCCTTGGGCCTTGCGGCCTCCAAGTCGGGCTGAGGAGTGGAAAAGTCGTCTTCCAGTTGCAAAAAGACATCCACAAGCCCGTCCATCCATCGCCCTAGTCTGTAACCTTTGATCGATTTCCGTAGTTCCTCCTCATCGTCGCTGTCGAATTGAGCCTCGAAATCCAACATGCCGTATGGATCGCCATCGTCCAATTCATCTGCAAAGTCTGCGTCCATCTGTGCCGCAATCTCCGCCTGTGTCTGCTCGTCGGCCCAATCCGGGCCCGTGTCTACTTCGATCATTGGCGTCGTGGCCGGAACGGGGGTCATGGCCAAGGATCTCTTGCTGCGTCTTTGGAAACTGCCTCGTCGACTGAGGTTGCCGCTCGGCGTTGCTCTGCCGGATCTCACCGTCATCGGCGGGCGTTCGTCGATCGGTGTAGCCAAGGAGGTGGAAGAGTCACGCTTGAATATCCATGACTGGCCCTTCGATTCTCTCGAGCCTTCGGTCAACGTAAGACCTGTCTGAATGAGCCACGAAGAATCGGCTTTGTGTAGGGACCGGCTGCCCGAGTACTCTCCCGGAGTGTGTGTCTGGTGCGGTGAGAGGTTCGTCAGGGCGGAGAGACGGGTGATGGATTTGTGACCGAGACCTTCACTCGTCAGTGCCCCAGAAGGCGGAGGGATGCTAGTGGTCCCATCTGTGAGAGGTAATGGGTTTTGAGTCGTCACGAAGGATCGGTTCTTTTTCTTCTGGTTCAGTCGCGTCCGGGAACTGGCTCGCGACTGCGCCCGCGACTGTGCTGCGGAACCGCTCCTCGACAGAATTCCACCAGGGGACGGCAAGCTCGCGATATGGGAGATGGATGCGGAGGTGTGTAGCTCCGATGTCGCTGGGTCGAAGTAGGCAGCGTAGTCGGCCGGATCGATTGGGTATCTGGGGGTCAAGGGCGCGAGGGACAAGTGTTGGAGGTTTGGATGAGAGCGGCGATGCGGGCCTGGGGCGAAGGACGAGGAGCGACTGAGAGGCGAAGAAGGGGACTGTGTCATTTGATAGTCAATATCTCGAGGATGTTACTGAAGGGCAAGGCGCAATGGCACAACGAGTGGGACACGGTGAAGTGGGTGAGGATTGCTGTAGAGAGATGGAGAGGGAGAGGGTTGGTTGGGAGACAGACTTCCATGAGGTCTATTCTTTTATCCTTGTGACTGTGGTCGAGACTCTTCGAGAGCCAGGGGTTACAGTTTCTTATGGCTCACCGCCAGCGAGGAAGAAGCTGGGCACCGTTCGATCAGCAGACGGAGCTTGGTGTTCGTGGAATGAGAGAAGCAGATCATGTCGACGTCGGAGGTTGGGAAATGATGCCTGTAGTTTGAAGACCGAGGCATGTGCTTCCCAAGCAGCGGGTCCAATCACAAGCCTTCATTTGGCTCTATACATAATTGAGGAACCCCCCCCCCTCTGGTAAGTCGGTGTATTGCAATGTCCCCGCCTCCTTGTAGACCTTGAATGGTATACTATTATCCATGGTCTCTCCGGCTTGCGGATGGCGTAGGCTGATCGTGTAACAAACGTGACACGTCAAAGAACTCGCTCAATATCTATTACTCCTCTGCCCTTTTCACTTCTCCCTTGTTCACCACAAACGCCTCCAACGTGGCAATCGCCGACCAGAGCCTGTTTTGTGCCTCTGGGAAAACTAGGGATCGCGGCCCATAGAAGACTTCATCGCTAACTTCCTCCGGGTGCCGTGGGAGGCAATGCATAAACTTCCAATCCTGCGCCGCCCCTCCTTTACGAGCCATCTGTTCTGTCACTTGATAGCCCTCAAATGCGGTCAAGCGTTTTTGCTTCTCAGATTCCTGCCCCATGGAGATCCATGTATCGGTGACGATGACATTCGCCCCCTTGACGGCTTCCTCGGGCGTAGTTGTCTCAAAAAGGGTGCCGGGTCCCGCGGCCTCAATTTCTTTTTTGATGTTCTGTGGAATACTGTAGCCCTCTGGGGAGGCCACCGCCATTTCGATGCCCAATTTTCTTGCCCCAATGCACATATCATACAACACATTGTTCGTGTCCCCTACCCAGGCGATCTTCAATCCTTGTAGTTTCTCTGCCGGTGTAGAGAAGGTCTGTGTCAGAGTTGCAAAGTCGGCAATGATTTGCATGGGATGATACGTATCACACAGCGCATTTATGACTGGCACAGTACTGTCCTTCGCGAGGTTTGCGATGTCTGCGTGTGGACCGACTCGTGCAACGATCCCAGCGACCATGCTCGATATTACCACCGAGGTATCGTATAGTGACTCATTCACACCAAGCTGTATATCGTCCTTGCCAAGGAACATCGGATGCCCGCCCATTGCCACCACAGCCCCCTCAGTTGAGATTCTTGTCCGCGTCGAGCGCTTGGAGAAGAGCATTGCAATGGTCCGATTGGAGAGGGCGGTGCGCTTGGGCCATGTTTGCTGCAGGGCGGATGACTTGTAGGTTGTTGCGTTGTTCACGAGCGTGCTTAATTCGGTCGGTGTGAGCTCGGATATGGACAGGAGGTGACGGGGACTGGGCTTTGTAGAGGTAGAGAGTGAGCGGCCATATTGGCGCAGAGGGAGTTGAAAGGGACGTAGCGCTGCCATGACGTTGGTGGTCCGATGGCTGGTTTTAACGAAGGGTAGGACACATTGCCAGCAATGCTAACCTGGAGGAGACTTTTTTGAAGATGAAGACGGCGTTTGACTCCTCAAGCAAATATTTTCTTTTGCGAGTCACACGGCGGGGAGAAAAACATTGCGATGCAGCTATTGAAGATGTGGCGTCGTGCTCCGCAGTTTGAGAGTTTTGGTTCGTCGATCCCCGGGAGGGGGGAACTCCTCCACTTGAGTGCATGCAAATGTTTTGTACGCTGTCTTGCCAGATCCTGACCACAAAGTTCCTTTGGTGATGTTGCTTCAAATCCGCTTTCACATCCTAGAAAAATGACCTCTTCCTTGTTGCAAAATCCAATCCTCCTTCTGGATGGCGGGTTGGGCACCACGCTTGAAGATGAGCAAGGTATAAGATTTTCGTCTGCAACACCTTTATGGTCATCCCATCTGCTCATCGACAACGTTGAGATTCTCAGGGCGGTCCAGCGTGAATTTGCAAATGCTGGGGCTGAGATTATTCTTACTGCCACCTATCAAGCCAGTTTCTACGGCTTCCAGAATACTCGGGTTATCCACGAACATGGCATTGGTCGAGAAGAGGCGAGGAGATACATGCTCTCCGCGGTTAGAATTGCACGAGAAGCGTTTAATGGGCGACCAGGCTTGGTAGCTCTGAGCTTGGGTGCGTACGGTGCTACCATGGTTCCTAGTACTGAATACACCGGAAAATACGGGGACATGACCGAAGACGATCTTCTCAACTTCCACCTCGAAAGGATCTTATGTTTTGTGCATAGCGAAGAATGGAGCGATATTAATCTGATCGCAATTGAGACATTGCCGAGGATCGATGAAGTCAGAGCGGCGAGAAGGATAATGCAAAGAGTGGACGACAAAGAATATTGGATCTCCTGCGTCTTCCCAGATAGTGACGAGAAATTACCAGACGGGACAGGCGTCGAGGAGTTGGTCAAGACCATGCTGGCAGGAGATCGAACGCCGTACGCAATCGGCATCAACTGTACCAAGATCTCCAAGATTGAGAACTTGATCAAGAGATTCGAATATGCCGCAAATGCGCATGCTCTAGAGCTTCCACGGCTGATCATCTACCCCGATGGCGCTGGTGGTAAAATGTACGATACTGGGTTACAGCAATGGGTGGGCGACGACAAAGGTCAATTGCCGTGGGATCAGCAAGTATATGGGATCATAACAGAGGTTAAAGAGAGGAATCAATGGAAAGGAATCATCGTTGGTGGATGCTGCAAGACCACCCCTGGTGATATCCGGAAGTTGTCTACAAGACTGCGGGAATTGAGATAGAAAATGCCATGGGACTTTTCGGGAGACTTTCCACCTGCGTATTCGCCCCGCAAAACATCAAACGGTCTTGCTCCGCTACTGGAGCTTCACTAGCTTGTCAGGCCTGTCCAAGCCCGGTCCCTTGCAGATCGTGGAGCGCCAATTGTCAGGACGAGTTGCATCTTTCGTGTTCGTCACCACTTCTTCAGGTCTGACCACTTCGAGCGCCACTACTTCTACTGTTGTTGTTATCCTCCCACGCTCCCTATCCATGATTTAAACCCTCCTTCACGGAGCAGCTCTCCGCCTGCTCGTCATGGCCTCACCTCAGACCTCGCCGGCCCCCTCGGAACGCACTCCTCTCCTCTCCGGCCCTGAAGATGACACTCGATCGAGTTACTCCGACCACGCCAATGGTGATGTACACTCTCCGTTGTCCGAATCGCCGGAATCTCCCAAGCCCAAGAAGCAGCGGAGATGGCCTAGCATAATCGCCCTCACTGTTCTATGCCTGGTGGTAGTCGCAGTGTGCTTTGCTCTCACTCTACCATCTACAATTGAAGAATATGCGAAAGAAGGCGTCGTTTTTGAGCCCACCAACCTTTCCATCGACTCCTTCACCTCCCTCGGTATCCGTGCTAGGGTGCAAGGAGATTTCTATATGGATGCTTCAAGAGTCCGCAATAAGGCAACAAGGAATCTCGGCAGATTCGGGACATGGCTGGCAAAGGAAGTCAAGAGTGAAGAGTCAGAGGTTAATGTCTACCTTCCTGCGTATGACAATGTCCTGCTAGGGACCGTCACTATCCCTCCTGTTCGTCTCAACATCCGAAACCGTCATTTCAATCATCTCGATTTCTTTGCTGATCTGGAGCCGGGCGATGTTGACGGGATTCAAAGAGTTGCCAAGGATTTCCTGGATAGAAAACTGCATGAAATCACTGTCAATGCCATTGCAACTGTCTCTCTACAAAGTGGATTGATCAAGCTGGGCAAACAAACCATTTCGCAAACTCTGCAATTCAAGGGCCAGGATGTGCCGGCGGTTCCAAAGCCCGATATCCAACAACTCCGATTTGCCGAGTATGGTATGCCTGGACATCCCGAAGGTGTCAAGGCCATGGCCATCGTTTCTGCCATGAATCAATACCCTGTGAAATTCGATGTACCGCCGCTAGCGTTCGAGGTTCTTCTGCCAGATTGCTCCGACAATTACCTTCTATTCGGAACAGCCAAGACAGATGTCATCCACATCATACCAAAGCAAAACATCAGCGCAAGTGTGATCGGCTTGGTGAAGCAGTTACCTACATCTCTGACGTCAGTGTGTCCTGGCTCAAAATCATCGCCTTTGGACTGTCTGGTTGCCGACTACCTCGCTGGCCGAGATACCACTGTCTACATTCGCGGAGGGCAACAAGACGAAAACACCCCAGAATGGATAGGAAGGATATTACAGGATACAATAGTTCCGTTCACGCTTCCAGGTCATCCTTTTGACAATCTTATCAAAAACTTCACTTTGACGGATGTCCACTTTGCTTTACCGGATCCTATGACGGACTCACACCCCGAGATCTCAGCCGTTGTCAAAGTTTTGATTGGCCTACCTGCTGAAATGAACGTCAATTTGGATGTTGATAGAGTCAGGGCAGATGCTGACGTCTTCTACAAAGGGGAGCTTCTTGGGAACCTTGATCTCTCCGAATGGCAAGCAGCGAATGCGACGCAGGTCGACGATGACCTGTTGATCCAGTCCATTGTCAAGGATGCACCGCTTGACATCAAGAACCAGGCTCTATTCTCCCAAGTAGTTCAAGCGTTGATATTTGGAAAGGGGGCTCCCCTTACAGTGCACGCAACTGTTGACGTCAACACTCATACAGCTCTGGGGGAATTTGTAGTCCGAAGAATCCCGGCAGAGGGCGAAATCTTCATCGATCCGCTTCGAGCTGGGGATTTTCAGATGCCAGAAATAAAGGGTATGGAAGTCGTTGCCACGTCGGAAACCTCATTAACTCTGCAGGCAAGGGTTAATGTGACGAATCCCACGGACTATTCGGCCAAGATTCCCTACTGCAATGTCAGTATTTGGGTCAACGACACTCGCGTCGGCTATGCATGGGCGACTTCACAACAAGTCGTGCCCGGTCCCAACAACCTCACAGCAAATGCTTCATGGGAAGTCGGCAAAATCGGGAGAGAGTGGCTTTCCCAGTATATCTCGGGCTATAATACGAGTCTGACGATCAAGACCCATGCTGGTTCTATACCGAATTTTCCTGATCCTGGCGTGGAGATGACAGTACCAGCTCCACATATGGTGTCGCATCCCCTGAGAGAAGCTACGGTACGTTATTTCACCTCTACAGAATTTGGCTGACGGAAGCAGATGCATATCTTTTCTTCGACCGCAACATTCATTTTGGTGTCGCCGCTCGCCTTTTATGTCACCAATATTGCAGCAGCTGCCTCGTACAATGGGTCAGAGGTCGGAACGATCGAATGGAACTACCCGTTCGCGATCGAGCCCGGAGAGAATCTCACCCCAAAGCTGCCCGTCGAATGGGGTGGTAACGCCCTGGGCACAATCAGGGATGCGCTAGGGGGCACTTTGAAATTGGATGCAAAAGCGGATGTTGGCATAAAAATAGGTAAGTGGCAGGAGAAGCTCTGGTATGAAGGAAAGGGATTGGGAGCGAAAATTAGACTGTAGTATTCATATATGGTACGTTGGGCACGCAGGTGAAATGATATCAGCTGATCGTGTCCAGATACATTTATACACAAATGTGATTTAAATTGCTTCCGCGACCGAGTCTGTGGCGTTAACTCGCTCAAAAGGGGCGCCATGATCCTTGCTAGTTCAACCAGGCGAGAAATTTCTGTGGTTCCGGCGCAAACTCGGCACTCGCGGATACTCTACCGGTCACGTGAGAGGCCTGCATTGAGGTATAATAGATGCCCACATTCTTCCACGGTGAAGCTACACTTCTCCTGGTTCAGCTTGTACATCTAAACACGCAAAAATGAAATCACTAAATCCCCAACTCCGTAAAAAGGGCCTCCAAATGGTCCTGGAGCCAACTGTCGACCCGGCACTTGGACCCGTCTACACCTTTGAACCAATCAAGCCCGGCATGACAAACAACGCCGTGGCGTACCGCCTGTACTACGCCGGCGAGGTGGCCAAGTGGAGTGCATCGAGGAGGAAAGCCATCGACAAGGCTGCGAAGACGATCAAGGCCCGGCAGGAGAAGGAAGAAAGGGAAAGGGAAAGGGAAAGGACGCGCGCCACAAGTGCGAGCGCCAGTTCGACTTCCGGCAACAGTTCCTGCTCGAGCTCGAGTGGCAGCGGAGAGGAGTGAGCAAAGATCGCAAGCGAAAATTAACGAAGATTACGACCGTCTTCACAACCACGATTTACGAATTAAGAAGCGATGCAGTTGACTGGCGGCTTGTTGTCTCGGGTGGACTTGTTCGGGCATCAGCTGCCAATTACTGGGAAGCATTCGAGCGATAGAGCTTCATCTCGTCCTCTGTCATGATCATTGAGTCACCAACAACGGTGCTGGTCTTGAGGCTGGATACATCTTGGAATGGAACCTACTCTGCCCACGGCCATGCGAGACGCCGCCATCGCCATTCGGGCGTCGGACAAAGACACGACGGAGACGGCGCCATTCACGGCATCGACGGCGATGACTATAACAACCTCGAGGTGGTCGAACGGCGCAGGTGGCTGGTCCTCACTCTCTGTTTCCTCGCGTACAGTAGTACGATGACCACAAACCTGAAGCTGAGGATTCAAGGAGGCATTTTTCTGTCCTCTCCGCCGCGACTTAACCTGGCATCGATCAATCAAAATGATTGCGGATCATAGCACGACCATGTCTACCATCGATCAGCAACGCGTAAAGCGTTTTTGAGGAGTACCCTCATGTCCTCGCCACACGCTCACAGAGAATCGAAAGCATCCCCAGAAATGAATGCGGCTCGGTGAAGGAAGGACGGATGGAGAGACTGAGCCGCGCTCAACCACACGGCAATCTGTACCTTATCAGGAAAGAGATGAATGTTATCATGCAGGGAGGAGAGGTTCAGATCGCAAACTTGGAGGACGGTTGGGTGAGAGGTCTATTTCCATTCCTACGCGAGGCTATCAGCCTACCAGCTTATCTACGTATACATACACCTAGCGAATGCAGATACCCGACAATATTTTTTTGCGTCAATGAATTTCGGACATCCAGGACCCCCGAAACAGCACGCCATCTTTTTTTTTTTTTCTGGTTTCTTTCCATGTAGACTCGCCAGTCGATCTCGATGACTTGGACCCGTTCATTTCCTTGCCTTGCCTTGCCTTGTTTTTGTCTTCTGGAATGGTCACATTATTCCATCAACGACGATGACACAGTGAGATTGTTTCAGCTATAATATTATTGTTGTGCGGCGCCATACTACCATTGTATGTACGAGAGAATTCACTCTCCCTACTTGTCTGTCGTCATCATCCGAAGAGGTGGTGTCGGGTTCTCTATTTGTCGTTAGACTTTTGTAAGGAAGCGTGGTCACATCCTTGGTCACCGGCTCTGTTTTCACAGGCCATATACATGAGTTGGTGCCCAAGTTTTTAAGCCCTTTCCTTCGCTGTTGGCAGTGATGACATTAATAAAAGTCTGCGGTATTGGGGCAGAAAGTGCACCCGCCTCGAGCTTTGTATCTTCGGCCTTGCTTTTGAGTTTGACAGGCATGTAGACAGACAAACCCTCACCTTTTGAATCGGAGACATCAAACCACAACCGCAGCCACAACGTCCAGCAGGAAGGTCTTGATAAACCACGTAACCCATCTTCCGCCGCGCAGAAGGATATCCACAAACCACAAAAGCCGAAAAGCGCACAAGCTATTCTCCAGACAGGGCCCTGATAAAGTCCATAGCGCCCGGGGTCTGTGTCCACGGGACATGGTTGTCTTCGAGGTACGGGAGCGCTCTGTTGACCTGTCTCGTTAGCAGGCCACAGGGCCGTTTTGATCCTTGCAGGTGGCCAGAAAAGCGTCGGCCACATTTTTGGGTGGTGGTGTTGAATAAAGCCGTGGAGCTGCTGTAGCAGCGTCTCCAATCGCGCCGTAGTCAGCGTCTGGTCTGCGCTCTCTATGACGGAGCGGTTGTTGCGCACGGCGTCGCAGACCAGGTAGTCGCGCACGGTGTCGTACAAGTAGAGCTGACGATGGAGAAGTAGGGTATGGAAATAACGAGTACATTGGGGACGATGGATATGGACGGTGGACGGGATTGGGCCTCGCCAAGTCAGCTAGACTCAAAGCAGCAGTCCTTCCCCCCGCAGTTTTATACCGACGAGGCTGTTAGTGACAGCCTTGCCTTGCCATTGCATCGACAGTCTAAACAGGACAGGGACTGGTGAGTCTATCCTCCATGCCCCAACATAAATCGTACATCATGACATCCTGGAGCCGCTCAAAAGGACTTCTAGACTGGTTCTCTCTGTCCATCACCCTTGCTAGCAATACATATACATGGTTAGATAATAACCAAAGAAGTATACTGCCCTCTATTGTCAACAGCATGACGGGTAAAGTAGTCATGTCGTTGCCAGACGACCCCGTGATGATAAGAAAGACGAGACTTATCGATATCTCTCTCTCCGAATCGATTCAATTCAATTCAATTCCATTCACCGCGCTAGCGTAGGCCTCTTTGTTGTTGTTCACCTTTGAATCTCTGAACATATCTTCGCCCCCTCTTCACACCTATCCGCGCTGTGAGCATCTTCCAAGTAAGTGCTTTCTTTCGTCGTGTCGACAGAAATTCACACGACATCCTCAACGGCGTCCCCTTCGAGAAGCCCAAACCTCAAAACTGCCTGCGCAAGGTCTGTCCGATCTTTCATTTCCCACTGAGTCTCCAGAGTTTTCTCTCGCAAAATACCAATATACCCGTTCTGTCCGTGAATCTAACAAAGATGCACTTACCCAGATTCTCCCGTCTACTTGCCCTTCTTCCGAAATACCGACACAACAGCAACAACAAAGAGGCCGACACGAAAATGTCTCACACCACCACCACCACCACCACCAGCAACGACGACGCAGAGGCTGGTGCTGCAGCGCCATCTTCATCATCTCCCCCCAAGCCAACGACTCCACCTCAAGAGAACCCCAAAGTCACAGACCACTTAGCCATGCGGCAACCTTGCGTGCAACCGATCCGAGACAGGAGCATGTCGCGCGGCTGGGACAAGGCGATGAAGTGTGCTCAGGTCACGACGGAGAACGAACGCGCCAGGAAGGAAATCGAAGCGGCCGGATGTCATGTCAAGGACTATGCGACGGGATATGGGACGAGGACTTGCGGCGGCGAGAAAGGTCCGACGAAGGAGTAGTGTCGACGATTTTCAGCCAGAACGTGAATCTTGTCGTGGTTACGGTTTCGAGTCTGAATGTCAGGAGCTGGAAAAGGTCTCTTTCGGCACGGTGGTGGTGTCGTTGTTGTCGGCAATAGTGTGGAGGGCGTGTCTCCAAAGTTTGAAAGTCCAGGTGGTAGTTGTTTGACAGAACCAGCCTTCGCAAAGAGCCAGGAGACCACAAGCGATCGACCAAATGTCCGGGTTTGAATAATTGTCCAGGATCCCGGCAATCACCCGAAACAGAACTGTACAAAATCTCCTTCTTGCGCTCGCCGCGCATCAAGTTCATCTCCCCACCAAAAGTCCTCTTCTCCTGCATCTCGTTTGGCCCAGACAGCCTCCATAACCTCCAGCACGGCCATGTACATCTGATAACCAAATTTTCTGAACCACCGCCTGCAGTACTCTTCCGCGAGCTCGCGATGGGTCGGGTCGCGCGCCTCTGATCCCGCTATAAAGACGGCAAACAGGAGCTGCTTCTGGATGATCGAGGTAGGTCGACATGCCGCGATGT
The DNA here is from genome assembly GCF_001646965.1 of Fonsecaea nubica. NCBI lineage: Eukaryota > Fungi > Ascomycota > Eurotiomycetes > Chaetothyriales > Herpotrichiellaceae > Fonsecaea > Fonsecaea nubica. The sequence goes on from NW_019173731.1 coordinate 188,729, forward strand.
GGTCGAAGCAGACCCGTGAAAGAAACGACATTCGTGCGAGCAGCCTCGCCGGGTAGTCCGCTCTCGGCCATTTGAACACCCTCAGGATGTAGATCAACAATGCGTACCGGAACCCCTCGCAGCAATGATAGCGATCTCGTTCGACATGCATAGCTTCTTCGTCGTCCGAGTCGCACTGTACGCCTTGTCCAGGATACATGTACTTGGTAACTGACTGCTCGATCTCCATCACCACGACGGAAATCGCGTTGCTCCATGAACGACCGGAGAGATTGGCGAGTTGCGTCATCGGAACGAACAGTTCGCGTGGACAGCCATTCAATTGGTAGAATGTCCAGGGCTGCCGGCCTTCTGTTTTCAGCACTGTCTCAAGATAGACGTACGGGAGGACGCATTCGGTCCTTGCGAGTAATGATACCATAGTATCCCACCTAGCGCGATCAGCACCGTGGGTTGGAAATAGGTACGAGTGATTGGACTCACCAAAGAATCATCGAGACCTGGACATTTGCCTTCCTACTCATCGACCATCCTCTCACTCCACCGTGGAGCTCAAGCAGGTGATATGCGTCGGCCAAATGAGATCTCCAGATATTGAGTGACGAGATGGTGGCCTGTTTCCACGGTCATCAGAATAGGGATACAGCAAATTTGCCTCCTGCTCTGAGCACGTACCTCGAGTTGCCAAAGCGCGAGTGCTGTATCGAGCAAGCTCAAAGCATTGCCAGAGACGGCAGCTCCTGCCAGTGCCCCTTGATATAACACCATCGCCGCGTTTTTGTGACTCAGTGCCTCCGTGGGTGGCGCGACTTGGGAAGGGGATCGCAGCCTAAAGTGGCAGGACATGGCCATGACGGCGTGCAGCAGATGTTGTGAACCTTTTGTGGTTTCGGGCCTATAGCGGTAAGGATTGACACCAAAGTCGCAAGTGATGGGGTAGTTGCAGAATTCTTGATCATCTGGAACGATCAGAGTCAGCAAACCCCGCAAAAACGCAGGGTCCTTTGAACATACACATATCAAGAAGCCCAGAAAATTTGTCGTGAAGTGTTGGAAAGCAGACCTGGGGGATGTACAAGAGGCTGGACTGGAGTGCGTGTTCAGACGCTGGCAGGTGTCCAACCTCGGACGAAGTTCCGCTGACATTCTCCAAAGAACCAGGGCTCCATACGGTATCCGAATCCTGAAAATGCTGGATTTGCAGACACTGTTCCAAATTCTCACTGTCAGGGGTGCCCACAGCTTGAACTTCGGTTATCATATCGGGATCCAACTGCCCATGTAGCCATGTAACATCAGGAGGAGATGGCAATTGTGGAGGATATAGCTCGACCTCTGTCTGGACCTCACTATAGTCTGTGTCCACTGGTGGGATCGGGACCGTATCTGTCAGATTCGGGAGAGGTTCCAGCTCGTCACTCCGTGTGCTCCTGCCGCTGTCACAGGACGCTTTTCGTGTCATATCGCTCTCGCGGACATGCTCGCGCTTTCGCCTTTTGGTTGGTCGCCCAACAACGAACATGTACTGCCGGGGTTGGCTAGACGACGATACCTCTTTGGGGTCATGGGGGGATTCGTGATTCAAGCCGCCTTCGTCCAAAGACGATGTTTCTGCGCCACTCTTCCTTTGGGACAGGGCTGCCCGCACCTTTGGAGGCTTATCAGTAGTGGAGTGGTGGTGCTGCCATGTCAACTGCATGGAATACCCTTGACACAACCGTCCAGATCGCTGGCAAGTCGTGCATCGCGGCCTCTGTCTATCACAGTGCAGGCCGATTGACTCGCAAGTATGACAATTAGATTTGGCAAAGCCCAGAGAGTTTGTCCGGCGTATCTTGGACGGGGACGAAGTTTGGCGATAAGGAGATAAGGAGGTAGCCATGATGGAATTTCTGTGTGCAGCATCAATTGTTACACATTGCGCGGCGATAGCACTGAGGATCTTTACATCCGGTAGATATCAGTGTGAAAAATACGCAAAGGTGCAAATGGTCGACTTTATGCAGAGAAGGGAAGGAAGATGGAAAGAAATGGTGGATATCGAATCCAATTGGGGAAACTTAATATGGCGACGGCGTCTCCAATGGCCGTCGTAGCGCCGTTCAGCCGAGAAACCACCCGAACGAACTACATTTCAAAGATATCAAAGCAAAGATTATGGGCCGCTTCAAAACGAGATATTATTAGCAACCCCGTCATCTATGTCTGAGATATCTAGTCCTGCGTATACCAGCCTGGCACTATTTTCTCTACCAAAAGAGTTCCCATCATCGACCCAACCATTGCTCTGCGGCTCGCCGTTGGCATCTATACCTTCTTGGTTTCATTTAGCGAGCGCCGTCGAAGTGCTTCAATGACGGCGTTATCGTCACCAACGGCAACTCCATCAATCGTTCGGTGGCCAAGCAGCTCGTCATGTCGAGCAGCCTGAAGAAGTTCAAAGTTGATCTTCGGCCCTTTGAAGACGTGTCTCTGGTTTACAAACCAGGCAACTAGGAGAAACGAAACCAGGCCGACCGTCACCACGCTAGAGTCTTGTCAACAGTGTCACGGCTGAGTTTTGTTGGCGCTTCTTACCTGATCCAATTCATGTTCTCGAGTGTAACGGGGTAGGAAACAGGAATACAGTAGATAATGTCGATGAAGACCACCCAGACACAAGCGAGCACATTCAGTGGAAGGCCATACTTTCCAAGATCCAGTGCTCTTGGCGGGAGAATCTTATCACGTCCACGCCAGGCGAGAATCCCTTGAGGGATCACATATGATGTGGTCATGAAGACGATGCATGCCCCAACCATGGAAGAAAATGCAGATGAGGAGCCCAAAAAGATCAGGCCGTACAGCTGGACCATGGTCAGTAAGAGAGCAACTACTTGCTGGCTCATAACTCACCGAGACTAGAGTTCCTTGCAGGCATGCTGCATTCAATGGCATCTGCCACCGGGGGTGGACCTGTTTCCAGTACCTTGACAGAGGGAAGCAGTTGTCTCTGGATGCTGACCACATTTGTCGACTTGCGCTGGTGACGTTTGCAGTAGCACAGCCAAAAAAGCAGATTGCGAATGCCACCATGAGGACTGAGGTGCCGGCTTTGCTACCAGTTGCTTGATAGTAGACTTCGATCAAAGGAAGGCCGGTGGGGGTCGAGATAACAGTGTCAAAGTCGGTAATCACAAATGACAGTGAGATCGCATATGGGAAGGCTGGCTATGGTCAGCATGAGGATCCATTACTTAGACGAGGAGCTCACCAGTGATGAATCCCATTGCAACCGGATACATCTGAAGCAGTCAGCCAGGATACATTACAGCTCGCGGAACTTCCTCACAATAACTTTTGGCACGTTAACCGTTGGATTTGGGATTTCTTCACACCTGCAGATGGTGGTCAGCATTCACCACCAACAGACCCTAATGTCCACAGGGTGCCCAGAGTTACAAAGACTCACAAATGCGCCCCGCAGTCGACTCCGAGGAAGCCATATAGAGCATTCACTATCCCAAACAGGAAGGCTAGCCCGTCGTTCGGCCAACCTGTTGAATTGGTCGTGTCACTGAAGACAAATTTGGCGGATTGAAAATTCGGCGCTGCGCACGCCAAGATGGTGATCATTGTTACTGAAAGTGCAGTCGCCGAGAAGTACACTAGAGGTTCGAAGATATCAGTATGAGTCCGCGCTCTGAAGATGAAGCCTTACAGATAAACTTGTTCCACATGGGAAGCCACTTTGTCGCGAAGACGTTCATCGCGACGGCGCACCACGTCACCGCCACAAAAACTAACCAGATATGCCATCTTTCAATGACATAGTCTGGATGGTTGAGGACAGCAATCCCGGTAATCATTGCTGCAATAAAGTTTGTCACGCTGGCAAGACCCAGCCACCATCCCAAGGTACTGATTCCCGCAGAACTGACCTTCTTTAGCAACAGCCAACATAGGGAGGCTGTCGACTTACATGTATGAGGCAAACGGCCCCCATTCCGGCGTGGAAACCACAAAGGACCAGTAATATTGGGCGCCTGCCACAGGAAAAGCGCTAGACAACTCGGCCATGCCAATTCCTGTGACTGCAGTCATGGCCGCAGCAATGGTGAGGGTCCAAATGGAACCGGCTGAAGATGCCTCAATGAAGCCGGTGCCGAAAGCACTGCCGAATCCATTCCAGGTTGCGAGTAGGGCATAAGACATCGAGATGAGGGAGAGGAGGGAGAATCGTCGTGGCATAGCCCGGGTATAACCCTGAGCCTGCAACTCGAGGTCATCAATGTCGATCTGAACATCTTTTTGTGCCGCTGCACTAGACGCGGGCTCCATGGTGAGGCACTTTGTAACAGTGTTTGATCTGGAGGAATGAAAGGAGATGTCGTTGTCCACAGGGCAATGAATCTCCTTGCCTGATATGTATACGCTCGTCCATATGAATGTGCATGTCGCTGTGATAAGCTTAGGATAGTCTCGCTTGCCTCTCTAGGCGGAAGAGATAAATGTCGTGAAGTCTAGACTCTCGTGATAGGTTGACAAGAAGAACCTAAGAGTAGGCTCAGTCAATGAGTGGTCCAATCCGAAAAGCCCCTAAACCTTGAAGGGTGGAAGAACCAGCCACGAGCGATAACGCCCAATTGGGCAAGTGAGATTGTGGAGATGACCGAGTCCAGCCAGCCGTTGAGATAAGGATCCTGGTAACCACAATTTCCCATTTGGGTACGCATGTCAGTAGCAGAATCCAGTCTGTTATATACCGGCATGCGAAGGCATGGGAATGAGTTTGAAAACATTGTAAGTAACACTGAAGGATGGCGACCACAACAGTGACAACTACGGAGGCGGAATGTGCCTTTCTCCCTATCAAGGCAGAAAACCTACCGCCTGTGCTCACCTTCGAAGCAGATGCCAACCCAGCAGACATTGTGAAGGCGCTGAAAGTCAGTGGTGGATGCAGGGTCAAAGGAGCCGTTGATAAGGAAATCCTTGCCCAGGTGGAAAGAGAGTTGCGGCCACACATCGAGGCGGATGTCGTGTGGGAGGGAGACTTCTTTCCGATCCAAACTCGGAGGGTCGAAGGTATGATTGGCAAGAGTCCAATCTGTGCCGAGCATATCATCAACCATCCGGTTTACCAGGCTGTGTGCAAGGAGTTCTTGACTACCAAGAACTGGTATTGGAGCGGACAAAAGAAAATCTTCGCAACGTCAGATCCACAACTCAACAACTCAATTTGTTTCTCCATCGCACCAGGAGCCTGGGATCAACCTTTACACAGGGACAGTTGGTGTCATCAAACCTATGAAACAGAAGTCGCTGTATATCCCGACAATTATGACCGTGATGTCGGCATAGGCTGGTTCGTCGCTGGCAAACCCGCGACTCGGGAGAATGGTGCGACAAGATTCATCCCTGGCAGTCATCTCTGGTCCAAAGACAGACCTCCCCAGGATGAACTTGCTGTACATGCAGAGTTAGAACCGGGAGTGAGTGCGCTTTACCATACCAGAAATGGTGATATTGATAGTGTACGCAGGATGCTTTCATGATGTTGAGTTCATGTTATCATGGCGGATCTGCCAACAAGACGACAGACCAAGAGCGACTGCTGTTCAGGTAAGAGAGAGTGTGCCGTTAATCGCATAAAAGGCAAACGGCTGAGGATTCCAGTTGTTTCATGACCAAGGGCTGGTTGCGGCAGGAAGAAAACCGTGAGTTCCCTTCCCTTTGACGATATAATCGATTTTGCCCTGGCTAGACCCGTGACACGGGCTAATATGGGTGCTCAGAATATTTGGCCATTCCAAAGGACGTGGTTCTCAAGATGCCTGTTCATATTCAACAACTCATGGGCTACAAGCTGAGCCAGCCGTTCTGTGGGTGGGTGGAAAGTGACGATCCGCGGGTTGTTCTGGACCCTTCATTGAAGGACGATCCGTCAGGACATTACGACGAAGGTGAAGACAAGCATTAGAGCCATTGAATCCCTCGGTAGGAAGAGTGGCGAGGGTTGTACCGGTAGATGCTGTGGTTGCACAAGTCAGTTCTCGGTAGCACCAGTAGGACAGTCAGGCCTGACCTCTCATCAGTATTTGGCTCCTGTCTTGCGCCATCGTGTCAGGCCCTCAAAGTGGCAGGCTTGTGCCAAATGTAGGAAACGGGTCAATGACAGGATTAACTCCCTCGCTCGGACACCGATGGAATCAGAACGCAGTGGTTATTGGTGATCTTTGCAGTGTCACACCAAGGCGCTAGTCGGTGAAACCCCTTGGGCTCGACCTGCTCCTTCGTGTCACTCGCAGTCAGTCTGTCAATCACATGGGCGCCAAGCATTTAGCTTGGCATCCTAGGCTTCTAGCACCCTTGGCATTGCAAGAACGCGACCCTGGGAAGGGGGAGCTGAAAGTGGTTGATTGGTGACGAAGCGAAACGAACTTCCTGTTTTGGACACTGTCACTGTCTGAACTCCATCCTGCGCCGATCTGGCATTGAGACTTGAAACTGTCTGACAAAAGATCAACCAGTCACCACATTACTTTAGTCTCGAAACGAAGATCTGGTGGTGTCAGACAAGCTTCAATATGCCGCCCCCGGATCCTTCTTGGTTCGACCTCCATGCTGGGGTTTGGCGCGTGGAACTGCCACTACATCGCTCTGCGGGGTCGGACTCCGGTGTAGGATTAAAGGAAACATGTTGGTGCCAAAACATCATCTACCACTCCGTTCGCCCATATGCCCTCCACAGACAGAGATGCCATGGCTGACAAGAACCCTTCCATCTCGACTCCGAGTCTCGACCTCTCGCTGCAGACTACCGAGCAATCGGTCGTGGACGATGAGCCAACACTGTGGAAGTCCATCAGGAAATGGCCCAAGGTCATGGGATACTCCTTGGGTTTGACATCCAGCATCTTGCTGTATGGGTTTGACACTTCGATAGTGGGCAACGTCTCGGCCATCCCAGCGTTTCAGTGAGTTTGCCTCGACGATATCAATCTCAGAGCCTAACAGGATCGTTCTTAGGGAAGACTATGGTCGAGAGTTGAACAACCGCCACATCATCCCGTCGATGTGGATGGGACTCTGGAACGCTGTTAGCCCGATCGGTATTATGATTGGAAGCATCATCGCTGGCTGGCTCCAGGATCATGTTGGACGACGTCCGACACTCGCCCTGGGAAGCTTCTTGTCAGCCGGGGCAGTGGCCATCATATACTGCTCGCATTTCCCCGATGCGCTGGACTCGCGGCGGGGCACCTTTCTCGCGGCCAAACTCATTCAGGGGTTGGCTGTCGGAGCCCTCTTGTGTACCACGCAGACGTATCTTTCAGAAATCCTACCGCCAAAGCTGAGGGGATCAGTCATGGCCTTCTTCCCCGTCTTCACGCTGCTCGGACAATTGATCGGCGCAGTCGTCGTCTATACGTCCTTGAACTATCCCGACGACCGACCCTACACCACGCCCATGATTGCACAGTGGCCGTTTTCTGCTGTCCCTTTAATCCTGGCTCTGCTGCTGCCAGAGAGTCCAACATACCTGCTTCGCAAGCGGAAATACGACAAGGCTGTCAAAGCGCAGCGGCGACTCGACAGTTCGAGGACCGACACGCAAAAGAATATAGACAATCTGGTATACTTGTTGCGGAAAGAGGAAGAACAGGCCAAAAGGCAGGATCGGGCAACGTACGCGGAATGCTTCCGGGGCACAAACAGACGGCGCACGCTGATTGTCATCTTCGCAAACACGCTGCCTCAGTTCTTTGGACTGTCCTTGCTCGCGGACGCTAGCTATTTCATCCAAGTCGTCGGCATGAGTGCAGACAATGCTCTCTTGTTCCTCCAGCTCGGCGTGGGCTTGGGCTTGCTCGCCAATATTGTCAGCATGTGGGTGATCACAAAAGTCGGACGGAGGGTGCTTGGGATGACGACCCTGGTTGGAAGCACCATCCTCTGGCTGGGCATGGGAATTGCCGGTTGCTTTGATGGTGTTGTCGTGATCTGGTATGAGAAACTTTCTCTTCATCTTGGGTCGAGCACGAACCCACTGACTTTCCTCTGTGCAGGTACACCGCAGTCACCATGATGGTGGTCATTGTGGTCGTCGGGGTCGGCATATGGCCGGTCTCGTTCGTTGTCAGCGCCGAGACATCGTCCCTTCGACTCCGCGCAAAGACCCAAGGCCTGGGATGGTTTTCGGGCGCGCTCGCACAAGGAGTCTTCGGGATCAGCCTCCCCTACGTGTACAACGTCGACCAGGGCAACCTCCGGGCCAAGGCCGGGTTCATCATCGCCGGATTCTCGGCCATCGCGTTGGTCCTGACCTGGCTCTTCGTGCCCGAAATGAAGGAACGCACCGCCGCAGAGATCGACGTCATGTTCGAGCATCGCTTACCCGCCAGGAAATTCAAGGACTGGCGGCGAGGCACCATTGGCGAAGTCATGGCCGACGCCTCCTTCGGCTCTCAAGCACATTTGACATAGAAGGAAAATCGAGTCAGGCGAGTGATATATCTCTCTACTGTACGAGGTACTTGCTGGTATCTGGCTATATCAGCACATGTCGATAGGACGATCCCCGCCCCCCACAAAACCAGTCGTAAGCTTGTGAGTTAGTGTTCCCACGCGAGTTGGCGGGGCCCTTGAGGCAGAACCCGTCCCACATCGCCAACAGGCTAGAGGTACTCGCAGGCGTGGCAGGAAACGCGGATTGTCCTCTGGGAACACACCCCACGCTGACTCGCTACCGAGATGTCATGTAATGCTCGCGTCTTTTCACGCACCAGGAATTGAACAGGACCATTTGCTTCGACATCTTGGAAAGAAAGAGTAGCCTTTCCACACGTCCATTGACCTCGGATAACCACATTGCCACATTATCAAACTTGCCCCCGTTACGGATGCATCCCCTCACGCCGTGCCCACGTCGCTATCGCCGGTGGAGAAAAGGACCACAGCAGCCGAAGTAGGTGGCACCAACGCTATTAATGCTCGTAAGGGTAGAGCTGTCAGAGCTCAGAGTGGAACTCGCTCCATGCTGGCGCCGCTTTTATAGCAAGGATACTCTGTTGATACCTCACTTCATGCTTTTCTCATGTCATTGATGTGGTACGTCGACGACAGAGAATGCCTGGTCGGACAGTAGTGTCCTCTCCACCCTCCAGTACGGTTACACTTCACAGACAAGTGAATCTGCGCATTCCCGTTACACGGGCATGAGGGCATTAACATGGAGCAGGAGCTTGGAGTCACGCAACCTTGTGTCCCAAGAGCTGAGATCTATCCCTCCTTAACTGATCACGCCCCAGATGGCGCACCAATATATCCAACGACTTGTTACACAGTAACCGTCGGGTTAGGGATCTCTTCACATGTGCAGATGATGGTTGACCCTGACCCTGACCCTGACCCTGACCCTCTTAGCCCGAGCGTGGAGTGGAGTGGAGAGGATGCTTGTGTCTCTCTATCTCTTACAACTTGTGGTTGTTCAACCAAGGATCATCGAGGAGTTCACGCGCAGTGAGCCGATCATTCGGATCCCACCGTAACATTGACTTGACGAAGTCGAGGAAAAGCCGCTTATTTTCGCCGTCAAGACGCTCTTCCCGGATGTCCAACGATTGCTTGTCGCTCAGATCCACACCAGTCGTGAGGCGACCTATAGAAAGAATCCGGTTCAGTCTCACACCCATTCCAAGGATCAGACGCAAGGAGAACTTACCGGAATGATCGAAATATTTCCAACTTGTCTCGCTCCTCTCCAGGAAAGAGACAGGCGGTGGTCCAAGAACTGCCACCATCTCAGAAATGTGGTATCGGTTTGAAAGTTTGTTTGTGGTCGGATCGTAGCCATCGAATAGATGTTCGTTGTAGAAAAGGTCCCATATCTGGAGTGGGTTCAGCAGAAGATCTCAAACTGGACTTGACACTGAAAGGTTTCCCGTACCATCGCGCCAATGTTCCAGATATCGACACTGTAGCTCCAATCCATGTCCAACAAGATCTCGGGGGCACGGTAAATCTCGGGCTGTATGTCGTCGTTACGATCGCCTCCCTGAAACCGAGCCAGCCCAAAGTCACTTAGTATGGGAAGTCCAATCGTCTTCGGCCTCTTGATCGCACGAGATTGGTAGATTGTTCGGTCCGCATAGACATTCCGCGGACCAGGGTTTGCAGCTTCCTCTTTAACAAAAGCTTCCAGAACTGATTCCTCCCCAAGCCCAAGCATGATATTATTCGCTTTGATATCTGAAAAAGGGTTCAGCTCGGTGCTTGGTTCGTACCAGGGGTTCCTCACCTGTATGTACCAAGTGACATTCACTATGCAGGAAGTCGATCGCTTGCAGAATACACCATAGCACCGGCCTGAGAAGTTCTTCCGTGAGTTTGCGTCGACTGTCTTGGTACTGAAGCGCACGAAGACTCTGCCAAAGTGGTTGGTGCACCAGACACTGATGTTTGCCTTCGGGGCCTTCAATCTCGAAGCTGTCGAGACAGGTGCGAATGTGCTTCTGTCCTGGATGCGCAGATTTGACTTTGCCTAGGTAGTTGTATATCTTAACCTCGTGGTCGGGGCTTGGACTGATGCCGCGTGCGAAGATCTTGAGGGCGACGTATTTCTGTTGACTGAATTAAAGGTCAGCCTGGGCTTTTGTAGTAGGTCATGAGCCTACTCTAAGTTCCGGGCAAGCCAAACGGTCGAGCTGGCCCCAAATCCCAGCTTTCCGACCACCTCATACTTGGAAAGTATCTCTCCAATGTAAACAGGATAGAAGTTGGAGGGTTCGTAGTAGGGAAGGGTTTCTTCCTCGATTTTTGCCCGACTATCCCCCTGCATGTCCATGTTGGTAGAGGAATAATGGGTTCGGAAACCGGGGAAGTATCTCAGGCGAACACATGTCGAAGATTTCAAGACTGTAATGCGGCGATAATGTGAGGATGCTCTTTGCAACGCAAGCATGACATTGGGGTTGCGCAGCTTCCACTCGCGCCGCAGGAGGAGATAAAAGGAGAGAAGGTGCACCGTGCCGGTCTTGGCGCGAATAATAATAGTTTTGGTTCTGGCCAGTGTTTGCACCTGCAACACCTTGTAACACTGCATATTTATTTGACTATTTATAGGCTTAACCACCCAGTCACATTGACAATCCCTAGGAATTCACAAGCTCGTCACCAGCGCCCGCACGCAGCGGCCGCTGCTGTGTAGCCTTGTTGCATGCTCCGGTTGAGGGAGATTTTTGCTTCGTCAGTAATGTCTTGCTGAAAGTGATGAATTACAGGTGATAGGAAGACAAATCTCTCAAACAACAGGGGTCATATCTATATAAAACCGTGCAGTAACACCTCTCAAGCTTGAATCTTCTGTCCACTTGATTCCGAATTTCCCAGACTCTGTGAGAAGCCATTGCTGCCGGAGATTGATTGAAGTTCCAAGATGAACCGAACTGCAATCAAGCTGATTCGATGGACAGACCAGTATAAACCAGAGGATATCACACCCGCCTTCCGCGTAGGTGTTGAAGTATTCGCAAATCACCGAGAAATGAAGGTCAGCGATTTAAATCTTGTGCTTCATGCGCTTTACGCGTCTACTAATTCACCTATCAGGATACACGGATCAAGACGGCTAAGATCAAGTTGCCGTTCCACCCCATTATGATGGACATCTGGCGCTGATGAAATTAGAGGTATTCTACCGCACAAGTCACACAAAGACCCCACCGAGGCTCAGGACATTATATCCATCCAATTCTTCGATTCTAACAATCAAAGACTGGCTTCCGGGCATGCGCGTGCTGATGGGACAGGAACCATCAAGTACAAACGTGGCTCTGAACCCTGAGCACACCAGGGAAGAGGGACAATCACATAATGGTTGCGTGATACGGCTCAACGGCTTCGTGGTGAGAAAAAGCTCACTCGGTGAGATTGCCAGCACCAGCTCAGCCACTATCCTCCTATTGCACCCACCATTTTATATCCGTGGTGATGAACGAATTTCCTCTCAACGACCCTTCAATGAAATCTTGTGGAATTTTGAGACCAAATATATTGTCATACTGCTGCAGATCCAGTGCTTGAATTTGTCGTTGAAATTATAGTGTCTACAATATGCACTGCCCCTTGAGAGAAATTGGTTGTCTGGTGCGCCTAAGCCATCTGCAAAACCGGATTTAATCTAGCATGATACTATCTTATGATCTTCAATAGACAAGGCATCTGCACCGCACAACCGTTGTGCCATCAGATCAGAGTAGACGGAACTAAACCGACCATGAAAGTACCTTGGACAGGAACTTGCTAATGGGACTGGTTTACAAGGTGTCTAGGTCTGAATGAAGTCTCTCTTCACCATTACTTATTTCCTTTACATAGTAATTCCACACGGACCGAGCAGACTCGGGATGGGCGAGTGAGATTTGGCTGTGATTCTCGGCCTCCGCCATACCGACACACTGGGGAAGTGGCCCACCCTGTATTGGGAGCCGCCCCCCCCCCCCCCCCCAACTGCCTGAGCTTCCCGGTAGTA